>NC_142794.1:52215805-52519442 GCF_049724085.1 Artemia sp. Qi Xiang Cuo
AGGGGGTTCTAGGGCTATTTTGATACATTTTTTTTTGTTTCTAAGGTAAGCAATATTTAGAGGCCCTCAATTTTTTCTCAATGTTGTAATAGTTGACCAAACTAATCCCTGATTATCTCAGATGACAGAGAAGGTTCTAGGGGTTATTTTGATGCATCCCTTGTTTTTTATTTTATTTCAAAGGTAAGTCATGTTTGTAGGCAATACTAAAAAAATGGCTTTAGGTGGTTGGTTGGTAATTTGGTATGACGCTGCTCTACTGTACTAATTCGACAGCTACATAGCTAGCTGTGTAAACTGGTTGTAGCGGGTCTGTTGTACCTACCTGGTAGTACAGATGGGGTTTTACCAGAGGGTTTAGGCCTACTTGGAGAAAAGGTTCCAAAATAGCATGAAGCAAAATTTTCTTACCTTAAATCTCTTTCCTTTTGTATAACCAACGCTCTCTGTAAATTTAGAAAGCCTCTTGACATTCTATGCCAGTACTCTTTAATAGCTCAGAGTTGCTGGTTGTTCAGCTCTGCTCTGGTAAACAAACAATGATGATTGTGCTGAATCATGACATATACGTACTTTGACCTTTGGTTTCCTTTCTCATTTTAATGTGCCGGCCACAGGCAAAAGTACGTACCAAGGGTGAAAGTACGTATCTACACAGATACGTACTTTTACCTTTGGATGCGCCCAGAAATTTTTCAGATACGTACTTTATCCATATGCTATTTCCGTTAATATTTGGACTTGAGCCTTCTGACATATACCATTCGATTCAGCACATTTTTTTTAGTATGGTGGTGGCATTAAGTCGAGAAGTGAAAAATTGTGCATATACGTACTTTTACCTTTGGAGGGCCGTCTATCTATAATAATTTATTAAAATCTGACAGAGTAAAGTTCAATTCACCCAATGTAGTTGACCTCTGTCAAAATGTTATACCATTGAATGCTAATGAACCGAATCCAGAAGGCCAAAGAGACAAGTTTCCGCCTTTGCTTTGAAAAGAATTAGAGAATTAAACAATATGTGGGTCTGTTTGGTTTCGTATTAAAAGTTTTACTTTAAATGGTTTTTACTTAGTTTTACTACTGATGACCACCTCTTTAAAAGCAACCGAAATATCTGGTATTTTTGTGAATTTTCTGTACTTTGTCTATTAAAAAGGATTTTATCCCTATTTTTGAACTTTTATTTTATCGACACCTTGGCAATATTGCAAAAACCAACAGAGATTAGCTTGTCAGTTGAATCTTTTACAGATAGCCAAGAATAGTAGAAAGAGCATTTCCCCATGGCCAAAATTTACACGGCTCAAAGAGAAAGAAGCATTTAATTAGATACAAAGAGAGAGTAAGCATCGACTAGGACGAAAAAGAATCTAGCTTCATTAAAATCGAAGTCTTAGTTCTTACCTAAGAAAATAGAGCAAAGACAAAAGTTAGATAGCATGAAATTAAGTAAAATCGGAAAAACATTAAGACAATAGTATCAGTCACAAATGACACAAAGAAAAAAAAAACAAGTCAAGGTAATCAATCCTGACAACGAATAACATGCACAAAAGATAGAAAATCTATCTCACACACCTTTCGTGACCGAAAATACAGAATTCTGGTCTATTTGTAGTAGTTTGCTTGCCTTAAGAGAGAAAAATCTGACTTTTCACCAAATTCCTGACTTTTTGCAGAAAATTTGACATAGGAGCCCTATACACAAGATATATGCTATTTCTTAACCGTCAATGGACTGAGTTGATTCATGCGAGACTTCGTTAATAAGTCAAAACCAGCTTATAGTTCAGCATCCACTATAAGGGGGGGGGATAAGTGAATCTCAATATATGTGGAAATGGGGGGTATAAACACTCAAAAAGTTCATTTTTAGGCTAACCTTTTTAACTTTTATTGAGAAGTCCCCCTAATCTACATTCATCCTGAAGAACATATTTACAATTAGAATAAGCTTGCCATATTGGTAATGCGGGGTGACAGCAGCCCTCCTACTGAATAACTTCTTTTAGCATTAAAAAATACCCCATTCATATGCTTACCTGAATAGAAGGTAGAAGAGTCCCCTAAAACAATTTGTCCGGAGAGCCTCTACTGAAAACCTCCGTCAAATAAATTAGATTAAAAAAACAAGTTTTTTCAAATGAAAGTAAGGAGCAGCATTAAAACTTAAAACGAACAATGTCACGCTAAAGTTTTTAAGCACTTTAAAAAAAGTTAGTTATTCCCAATTAAACACTTCTTGTGTTTCAGGAGTCTTTCTATACGAATTTGGACAAAAAGGTCTAACTTTAGCGTAAAGAGCTGGGTATTGAAGAGGAGGCAGTCCTTTCATATACGGAATAGTTTGTGTTCGTTTTTTAAAATTAAATTTCAGATCATTTTCAAATAATGCCAGGAAGCCGGCTCCTTCTCCATGGAAATTCCTCCCCCAAGAAAAATTCCTCCATGGAAAGCTCCCCCGCATGAAATGTTTCCCAGGGAAATTACCCCAGTAGAATTCCATCATCGCTGCAAATTCCTCTCCGGAAAGTTTCTAGCGTAAGATTTCCCTGAAAAATTCGCCTTAGCATACTCTCATTCGAAAAAACACATGATTTTATTTCATTTCTGAACTTGTTTAAATACATACCAGAAATTTTTTTCCGGATCTCCCCCCCCCCGCCACCAATTAAAATTCCTCCCGAGAAAAATTTCCCCACGGAGAATTATTCCTGGTGACAATTCCCCAAGGAAAATTTCTTCCACCGAAATGACTAAATTTTGCGTATGAATTCTGGCAAATTTCCCCCTGGAAATTTCATCCCCCGGAAACTTCCCTCTCAATGGAAAATATCTGTCCTTAACAGACCCCCCCCCCCAAAAAAAAAAAATTGTATACTTCCCAATAACCAATACCATATTTAAACAATGGGCAAAGTTCATAGGTTGCAGCCATTACCCCCGTGGCTGTAGGGGCTCATGTCATCCTGAAAGACATAGTTAATATTTTTCAACTATGCTAAACAAAATGGCTACCGTATCTCAAAATTTTGATTTGATTACTTTGAAAAAAGGTCTATTATTTTTGGTCACTTAAAAAGGGCACTAAAACTTTTGGTTTCTATTCAACTGAGCCCTCTCCCGATCTTCTAGGATCACTGGTTCGATACGATCACCCTTGGAAAAAAAAACATACAAAAAACAAATAAATATCCGTCCGTGATTCTGGCAAAAAATACAAAATTCCACATTTTTGTACACAGAAGCTTGAAACCTCTACAGTACGGTTCTCTGATTTGCTGAATCTGATGGTGTGATTTTCATTAAGATCACTTGATATTTTCCTGCATTTTCCAAATTTGGGCTAATTTTCTCAAGCTCGTAACTTCTGACGAGTAAAATTAAACTCGATGAATTTTATTTAGTATGAATAAACATCAAAATTCAATTCTTTTGATGTATCTATTGTTATCAAGACTCTGTTTCTTAGAGTTTGGATTACTATTGAGCCGCCTCGCTCCTTACTTACAATTCGTTAAAACGAACTGTTTGATAAGGAGGGTTGAGAATTTACCCCCTTACCTCCATTCATTAGGAGGAAAAGGCTGTGAGTTGGAATAAGCTTGCCATATTGATATTGCAGGGTGACAGCACACCTCTTATTGGAAATTGTTTTTTTAGCGTAAAAAAAAAGAAAAAAAAAGACCACACTCATGTGCTTACTTGCATGGAAGACAGAAGGCTAGGGGTTCCCTAAAAAAAGAAGATTTGCCTGAAGAGCTTCCGTTGAAAAACGTGAAAATTATGACTTGCAGTTCCTTTTGATATCTTATAATATCCCTCCCCCAGCTCGATAGATATTTCAATGGGCTTTGAGAGTGATAATCATTCCCAGAGCCTTGTTGTGAAGAAAGAAAATTTAAAAGTAAATAGTAAGATTTGATTGAGATACTCTGCTTATGTTTAAGAAAGCGCTGGATCAAACAGTTAGTGGTTCCTCTTTCAATTGTAAATAAAGAGCGACTGACTCTTTTCAACAGAAACTGAGATGCTAAAAGATTAAATTTAAATTACAAATATACACAAAAAGAATTATTTTTTACGCTAAATCTATATATATATATATATATATATATATATATATATATATATAACTGAACAAAGTAACAATTTTTATTTACCCGTCCAAAGTTATTACCCATAGATTCTTACAGAGTTTTACTTCACAACCCTCATATTGCAGCTTTAGATTGGACGCCGGCGTCTGGACACTTGGACGCCGGCTTCAATGGAAAACGTCCGCTACAAAATATAAGACACGTACTTACCGTGTTTTGGTGCCTCAATTCCATATTACAATAATATCCTCGTAATTAACAAGCTCAGAAACCCTGAACTCAAATTATGGTAGAAAGCGGATGCTTTCAATTTTTCAAATATTTGATGCTGATAAATATATTCAGAGCAACATTGTGGATTTGAGTAAATGTGAATATTCTTATTTAGTCGTTGCCCTAGCATCAATAAACGAAGCAATTCCAGAACCGAACAGTTTTATTGATTGCTTAAACAAATATTATACAAACAAAGGCAGGGATCACTCTCCGGTAGATTCCACTGAATTTGACCGGAACCCTACTTAGTTTTCTAAAAACTTTGAAAAAGCAAAACAAGCAAAATTTTCAATTCGACAAAAAATTATCCAATCAAAATATACCAAGTGCTCGAGTGAAATCTAGCCCTATCAGAAAAACTGAACACTGAAATATGAGGACATGGAACCTTAAACTTCTACTGAGCTTAAATAAACTGAAAATGACTAAACTATAAATTATCACCAGGCAAATTCTTAATTATAATTATTTGGGAATCTCTTTCTTTCGAACATTTCTTGATAAAAACAACAATTTCGGTGAAAACAGACAAAAGGATAGCTAAAATAGTGGATGATTCTCCAAATAAGCAATAAAATAAGCCTAAATCAAACAGAGAATTGACCTTATGCTACTCAGGACAGTTATTAGCCCACTATAAAAAATGAAAGAAGAAGGAAAGGCTGAAAAAACTATTAAGATAAGACTAAGGAAATTTCAATACACGAGGGATGGGAAAACAATAACCAGATTCAAGTAGAGGATCAAAAACCAGAAATAAGAACTAAAGTTTATAGACCAGTTGAACTGATTTGTAGTAAATTTTTGAAGCTTTGCCAATAAAAAGTTCCACAGTCCTGATTGGTACACCAATCCAATAAAAATCGACATGCTCATACATCCATATTCCTTTTTACATAACCAATAGAAATAAGATCATAGAAATCAATACACCTGCCACAGATCAAATAAAAACATCCAATTTACTCAGAATCTTGTAAAATTTCATTTGGTCACTGGGAACATATCCATGACAAATTTTATGTCTCTGATGGTATGCAATATGAAATTTCTTTTAAATAGCGATGGATGAACAAAGGTGAAATAGCAAAGGGATCACAGACAGGTAAACTTCACTGAGTTTGACCAGACCTCTGCTGCTCTATATTTCACATAAAAACAAAAATAAATTATAAAAGGTATCAATTCAGGTCACTACTCTTCCAATCGCCGCATCAGCACTTTTCCTTGTCTTTAAAGATATCAATTTTTATGATACCAATAGGAAAACCAGATGTCAAAGGCACTTTAAAATAACACCTAATATATAGCCTTGAAAAAGGAAAACAACAAAGCGACCATTTATCATCATAATACATATTTCAAGGAGCTGCATATACAAGCAACGATGATTACCCTACTCTCAATTAGCACTGTTAATCAGATTAACTCCCAGTAATCCAATCTCTTTTTTCGTCACGCTCTTAAAAATCTTCACTTTTTTTTGTTTCTGGGCAAAAATAAGCTTTTTTTGGAAAATACATACAAGTACACATATAACCCAAAAGAAAAAACAATTACCTTTCAATGCCATTTTTCTTCAAATTGTTTTATAGTATTTTCGTTTGATATTTATTTTGGTATTCAGTATTCCTTTATGATCTTTGTTTCGGTATTGTTTTCGGTTATTTTTGATTGATCTTTGAGAGAACATAAAGGGGTTCGATTCCTCTGTCTAAAGGTTTACCGATAAGGAAAAAAGAAAATTTAAGGAATTAGTAACTATCATGATTCTAATTGAGAATAGGGTCTGTTCATAATAAAAAGAAAGAAATAATGAAAGAATACAATCTGCTGTGCACTGACAACGAGATTCACAAAATCACTCATTTTAAACTTCACATAGAGGGGCAACTGGGATGTTGTGAGATGTTTAAGTGAAATCAAATCATAAATTAAACTAAATTTGGCATTAGCGTGAGTTTAAGATCTTGATTACTCCGCTCTAGCTTGAACTGTAGTGAATTTGAGATAACTTGCGGATAAAATTTTCTTTGAGACTCTTGTTTTTTGGATACTAAATCAAAAATACAAGACATAGATTCTTAAAATTTTGATTAAAAAAAAGTTTGTACAGTGACTGCATCTATAATTGGCGACAGGACAAAGATTTAAAATCATGAGACTTTTGCTCCTTATAGAATAAAGTCAATAGAGTAAGGATTCAATATCTCTTTTCAATGGTAAAAACTCTTTCTTTTGTCATTATGATTTGTTAATGCTGCTTCATTCTACTTGGCAACCCAAATTTTACAAGTTAGCACATTTGAAAAATTCTCAAAGAAACCAAAGCCAAAGAGCCAGCCTCATATTCACCACTAAAACCCAAAGAGGCAATTTTTACAAGATATCCATTTTAGGAGGTGACATTTTCACGGGCAAATCCGTCAAGGATGAAGAGATGTCGTCCAGTGTATCGTTTGGTCGAAGTTTGATCTCATCCTCTAGAGGATCATCGCTTGGACTCCTCCGTCGCTTCGTTAATGCATATTTAAAAAATTCATAGACACTCCAGCAAATAGCTGTAGATGGAACCTGATAGATCACTCTTGCCTGGAGACCTTGGAAATATCCACGAACTCCATTCAACATATATACAGTTCTTGCAGCGGCAACTAAACCATTTATTCTAACTTGATGTATACTCGCCAATGCTTCTGCTTCTTGTGTATTCAAAAGAGTTTTACACACATCCAAAGGTGTTGTCACGGCAGCAGCCAGAGCACCAGCAATTCCTCCAGAAATTACGTGAGCTTTTGGGTTATAGACGCGTTCTGGATTCGTTATATTCTGAAAGTATTCATAGGTTACGAAGTGACAAACTTGAAAGGGTACGTTCATTACGAGCTGGGTTCCATAAGAACGATAAAACGCGCCAAGTCCTTCATAACGCAGAACAGTTCGTATACAATCAGTCATCGATGTAAAAGGACTATTGTACATCTGCATCCTTTGCTTGACAACTAAAACAAGAAAAAATAATTATTAATGACCCAACAAAAGTATTTGAAATGTTTATGAAAAAAACCTTTGACTGCTAAAGTAAAGGCAAGCATCAGGTTTTTCTTTCATACCCTTAGTCACTCATCTATATATTATTTCTACTGAACTTTTAAAAAAGCTTCAAAAAATGATAATCAACTATAGACTGCATTCTTCACCCCTGATCTTACAACAAAGTTCTCTCTAAAGCTTAAGGTCTGTCTTATAAAGAGAGCGTAGCTCCAATCCCTTACCCACTTTCTACATTTATTAACGAATGGTGTTATCTTCAGTTAACTAAGGAGGAATAGGCAAAATTTTCTTGTTTTAACGATTCTCCCTGACCGACCAAGTTAAAGGGTGATAAGAACTTGCAACTGTATGAAGTTCATATCATTTCTTAACTTACTTAGACAGGGAAGGAATCATTCCTTAATTAAAACAAGAATAAAATTGTCTATTCCTTTGTAGTAAATTAAAGTTAATCTCATTCCTTAATAAAACGTTGAATGGGAACGAGGTTTTAATAATAAAACAGGCTTTTAAATGTTCATTTAATTCAACAAAAAGTGGAAAAAAGGTGTTTTAAAGTAGCAGAAACTGTAATTAATACTCAAACTGAAAACAAACTGAAATTCGAATCAATAGCAAAGCCTACTAAAAACGAACAAAGATCTCGACAAATAAAAGTTGGGCTACCCCTCTCCTCAAAACCAGACTCGAGTGTCTTATTTGCTGTCCTGAAAATGATCTATATTCTAAACAGCTTTTTTTTTGTTTTTCATATTATAAAAAAAACAATACCGTTCCATAAAAAAAACAATCAAAACTTACAACAGGTACATTTTTGGCCATAGATTTAGTTTATCTATTTTAAAAGGATATTTAATTTTTACACTCTTTCTTCCTTTTAATACCACATCATTCAGAAGCATAAAAAATGACAACCCAAACACTTTTAAAGACGGTTGTCAATTTTGAATTGATCTGTTTAGTTTTCAGTAAAATAAAAACGAGACTAAAGCCTTTTTTAGGGGGGGGGGGGTGACGATTATTTGTCTTTATACCTGTACGTTTTTAGGCTGACTTAATATTCACACCGATTACTGCTCAATTGTCTATTATTTAGCTATTACAACTTACATTAGCCAGGTCTGCATTACTCTTTACTTTTCTTTGATTTTTTTCTTTTTTTCTGAACAAAGTTTTCGATTCATCCCAAGGTTTTTTTTTTTTTTAATTGGTATACTTTTATTATGCACTAAATTGCAGGATAACATCAGAACAAACATTGGAGATAGAAACCACTATTGTGTCGAATGTGCATAGCTTAGTCATCAGAGTACTTGACGTTTACTTCATGCGTGTTTCCGAAGAGAGGAGAACACCCCAAACCGAGGGCATAGTGGCTTGAATTTCTTCTGTGGCACTGCCGCATGGGTTAATCAAAGAATGACCCAATAAATAACAGTTCAAAAAGGGATAAAATTCTTTTAATAGACAGTGTTTCATAAACAGTGATGAAATGCAAGAGACCTTGATATCAAATTGTGACCACTATTAATGTACACTAATTCAAATAAAGTTTCAGAAAGCTTCATAGCTACTCGAATATTTGATCATAAGATAATTTGTACACTTTCAGTAACTGGAATTACTAACAGAATGCAATCTTCACGATTGAAAAAAAACCTTCTACGTAATTGGCGCTCATTTTTATTTATTTATTTTTTAATTGATCTTTTCCTTTTCCTACGCAACTGACAAATCCAAACTTTACTATTAATTGCAATGATAGAAAAATAACCGTGGAAAACATAAATTAAATAGTTTTAGTCAATGTTGTCCAGAAAATAACTTCTAAATTGTCAAATACTGAAAGCTTCAGAGGAATTAAATCCAGTTGCACTTCATCGAGTCGTAAATCCTATATGCTTTGATCATCAATTTCTTAAAAATTCACAGAAATACAGGCGAAACATATTACAAAGTAAAAATAAACATAGAAAATAAAACATTATCAGAATGAGTAAATATATGATAAGAGAAACATTAACGATAGGACGAATTTTTTTTTATATGTACTTCGATTACAGTAATCTCAGTAGCTTTGTAAGATAATCCGGAGTTATTGGAAATAAGATATAACAGGTTGAACTGAGATATTGAGCTCAAATTTAGGACAGAGGAGGGGCAGGGAGCAGTAGTGAAGACTAAAGCTAATGTTTTGCTTTAGCTTCATTCAACGTAAGCGGTGATCGAACCATCAATGGTCGTAATGTTTCCAGCTCCAAAGTAGCTGGACAAATTTGTCACAAAATCAATTTAGTGGCACATCCATCACAAACCCCTGAAGGAGATTTTGAACCATCTTAATATGGCAAAATGTACTTTTTAGACCCGACAAAGCTGTTGAACGCCTTGAATATCCTTTAAATCAATGGATCTCTCGCAAACTATTGGATCTCTTGGAAGAAATATTGTGAGACACAAACAACTATACCACAGGCTACATGAAATTGGGAGGATTGGAAAATGATGTAAATCAACCTTCTGATTTACTGGGACAACAGCTTCGGTTATAAAACAAGCGACAATGAGAATAAATATACAAAAGTCTGCTGCGTAGCCATGCCGGGAACCGGCGGCAAATCCGCCGGGCTCCCGGTTTTATATCTTTAAACGAGCAACTATGTATATATTTATGTTTAAATTTTTTCTTGAAAATGGCCCCATATCTGTTTTTAAATTAACACCTTGAGATTTTCTGGCATGAAAAAACGACCTAGGTAGGTCACGAGTGGGAGAAAATTCGTTTATAGCCTTACTTTTGGAAGAAACAAATGCATGAATGACCTCATATTTAGGAGCACATTTCAAGAGCATAAATTAAATCATTTCCCCTCAGGAGTGGTTGTACCCTTTCTAGTATCTATAACGCATGTAAAATTACAAAAGATGACAAACGACTCTGAAAAGCTATAGAAAAAGGCATGGAACAAGAAACAGAAAAAATCACACTGAATTCAAAACGAAAATGTTGTACAACAAACGTGCAGTTAGAAGACAAAGCAAAATTACATGGAATAAAGAAATATGTCAGTTTAACATGAGCCAGTCTGTGAAGGATAAACAGGAAAGAAGAATTGATTTTTAGCATCTAGGACATGTGCAAAATTACACAAGATGACAGATGACTCCAAACAGCAAAAGAAAAAGAAAAGTAAGAAGAAATAACAAAAACCGCATAGAATTGCCAACGAAAATATGACTTAAAACTAAAGAATAACACGTTATTAAGTTACAGCTTAATTTAGATAATAATTTCAGAAAATTAAGATGGGATAAGGAACGTGCTATTTTAGCATCCGTAAAGGGTAGACCGGAAGGAGGAATTGAACTCACGTCAGAATTTCTTAGTGCAACTTAAATTACTGATATTCCACCCTATAACTTGAAAAAAATAAAATAAAATGATGATTATGCCAATGAGTAATTTAGACACGCCAGAGGACATAAGTACTGGAATATTCATGATTGTTTCTGAAAATATATAACAACGCAATTGAAGCAAAAATATAAAGACTGGAGAAAAGCTGAGAAAGAAGTTTTTTGGTATATATGACGTCATGAAAAATTATACATGAAAAATCAATCAATTAACTTATTTAAAGAAAACAGAGAAAAAAAATACAAAGCTTCAGATACCCACAAAGGCTCTTTGGCCTGAGAGAGTGGGAGACTAAACATTACATTAAATAATAGTACTAAAAGTACTAATAGAACAGCTAAAACCAAAGGCACGGGAAAACTCTGAGGTAATGATGCACGAAAATGAATCACAACGTGATATGTGGCTAGAAGACATGTGACAACAAGCAACACAACGATTCCCAAATGAAAATAATGGACAAAGAAAAATGCGGTTAGAAGAAAAGCAACAATGAGAATCACAAGTCCCAAGAGAAAATAAATCATATATAACGGATGATTCTTTGATGCACTAACAGGGAAAAGCAGGGGGGTCCTAAGGCTCATTTTATAGGGGGTGGGGGCGCTCCTCCCCCTGTGGGGAGCCCCTGGGGAGGAGAAATTGAATTCACGCCAGATTTTGCAAATTTCAGCTGAGAATTTCGAAAATTTTGATATATATATATAGTATATATAGGGGTATATACTATATAGGGAGCTCATATGAGGAGATATATGATATATCATATATATATATATATATATATATATATATATATATATATATATATATATATATATATATATATATATTTCATGTCCTGTTTTATAGTGACTTTTGTTGTGTTCAAATAAACACAAGTCTTGGCCATATATAAAAGAATTTTTGACTTCTTGTTTTCAATAGTATCAAATTTTATGTCTTTTTGTAAATAGCCTATGATCAAACAGTTCGTGGTAACGAACTGTAAGTAAGGAGCGACCCGGCTCAATGGTAACCGAAACTCTAAAAAACGGAATTTTGATACCAATAGATACATCAAAAGAATCAGCTGATTTCAAATATATAAGTTTCATCAAGTTTAACCTTACCCATCAAAAGTTACGCGCCTGAGAAAATTTGGCTGATTTTCGAGAAAAGGGGGAAGACCCCCTGAAAGTTATAGAAACTTAATGAAAATCCCACCATCATATTCCGTGTATCAGATAAACCTACCGTAGAGGTTTCAAGCTCCTATCTACAAAAATGTTGAATTTTTCATTTTTGCCAGAATAAAGATAACGGGTGCGTGTTTATTTGTTTTTTTTTGTTTTTTTTCTTTTTCCCCGGAGTAATCGTATTTACCCAGTGGTCCTCAAATATCGTAAGAGGGCTCATTGGAACGAAAATTAAAAGCTCTAGTTCTCTTTTTAAGTGACAAAAAAAAATGGAGGGCAACTAGGCCCCCTCCCACGCTCATTTTTTTCCCAAAGTCACCCGATCAAAATTTTGAGATAGCCATTTTGTTCAGCATAGTCGAAAATCTAATAAATATGTCTTTTACGATGACTTAATCCCCCACAGTTCCCAGGGGAAGGGCTGCAAGTTATGAACTTTGCCCATTGCTTACATATTGTAGTGGTTATTGGGAAGTATACAGACATTTTCAGGACGAATTTTTTTCTGGGAGGGGGGGGGCTGAAAGAGGGGGTTACTCGGGAGAATCTTTCCGTGGAGGATGTTTCTTTGGGGTAAGGGACATTTCTATGAAGGGGGCGCCGGATTTCCAAGCATTATTTAAAATACGATCAGAAATTAAATTTAAAACCATCCCCTACAAGTGAAAGAATTTTAATGAAAATCACACCGTCAGATTCAGCATATCAGAAAACCCTATTACATAGGTTTCAAGCTCATATCTGCAAAAATCTGAAATTTTGTATTTTTTGCCAGAAGAAAAATATAAGAATATAGAAGTTAGTTCCGTAAGTTAATTTGTAAATTACGTCAGAACCAAATTTAGAGACATCTATTTAGGAAAAGAAAAGTAAAATTTTTATACAAATTTTGTTTACTTATTCAATGACGGTGAGCCAAAATAAACGCTGCATTAACTAAAAAACGATCAGAAATTAAATAAAAAAAAAAAAAAAACAAGTTTTTTTAACTGAAATTAAAGAGCGACATTAAAACTTAAAACGAAAAGAAATTATTCCGTATATGAAAGCGGCTGTCCCCTCCTCAACGCCTTGCTCTTAACGCTAAATTTTGACTCTTTGTCAGAACTCTCTATTTTTAAACCAATAACAAACTAGCGTAAAGAGCGAGGCGTTGAGGAGGGGACAGCCCTTTCATATACGGAACAATTTCTGTTTGTTTTAAGTTTTAATGTCGCTCCTTACTTTCAGTTTAAAAAACTTTATGTTATTTATGTTATTAAGGATTCTCCCTTTGAATATGGAGAAACAAATCTTCCTTCACATCCAAAGTATCACAAACTTTTTCATTCTTTTCTGCATCTTTTCCTGTAATTCTATCACAGTAACTTTAGCACATTCTCAAAATATTCAGCAAATCTCTCTTTAACTCTTTTTTTTCTCACTAATTGTGGCCCCATTCTTACCTTTAACTGGGACAAGTCCAGATTGACTATTCTTTCACAACTTATTAACACACGAGAACAATGTTTTACTATTATGCAGTCTGGATGCATCTTCTGGATCTTCGGCAATTTTATCCATGACCTTCACTTTTAACCTCCTTAGTTCACATTTTAATGCTTTCTCCATTTTCTTTATAATCCCCTTATTTTCATATGATTTATCGCTCAAATAATTCTTGTATAGGCCACTCCTCCTCTCTATTAACCATAAAGCATTTTCTTCTCTTCTTCTGTTTCACAGCAGGCGGGCTTTTCAGTTGATACTATTTAGCCCTTTTCCTTTTGCTTCACTCTGTGGCTTGCTACTGGCTGCTACTGGCTTGGTTGTCTCTTATTTATGAGATATTCTCAAATATCTTTCAGTAGATCTTTCGACTCAAGGAGTTCGAATATAAGATGATAGATATCGATTTCCGTGCTCTGTGTGCAGGAATAGTCGGCTAGGCTCTTGGCTGATAGTGAGATTTTGTGGTGTTTGAAGCACTTTAACAGTTTACAATGCAAGGTATGCTGTGCAGACGTCAGCACATTACATTCAAATAGGAAGCGGTCAATTGTTTCATTATTCATAATACAATACCTGCAAAGAGGGGACAGGGGAACTGAACCACTTGAATTAGGAAACTGATACGAGAATTTCTCAGGATAGTGTATCCAAAAGACTTAATTTGTTGATTTTGGGTTAAATGAGTTTCCTGGAGGCAAGCAATATTGATGGAATTATTATTCATAAAAGATATTAGTTCATATAGCTTATTTTCTGTAAGTGATTTTATGTTCCAATGGAGTATTTATATGTGTAATGTTATTGTTTTATTTTTCATATGACTGTGTATCAATGTTTAGCTTTGTTAATAGTAGAACAAGATCTTTTTTTGATTGAATGAGCATATGATTAGGGATGTAGATTTTTGCCAATTCAGTAATGATTTTTGTTTTCTGTTGTTGTTGTATATTCATGGCCTGAACTGCATTGCAGTTTAGAATGAATAAGCATATATTTGGGGTTTGCATGTTTGGCTGTGCATCCAGTTTGTCAGTTAAGGGATTAATTCCTGGTAGTGTTTCTGGTTTGTTTCTTGTTGAGAGGGGGTGCCAGGCCGACCTCATCTCACTAGGCAAGGAGGCTTGTTGTCTCAGTGATTTTTCCTTATAGAGATATGAGCAGGGGGGCTTAAAGTATGGTGTTTTGTAAGGAGTACTCGATGCATTCGGAGTGTTTGATTTGGGGTTTTTATTTCATTTCAATATAGGTTTTATTTGGTGTGATTGGGCAGTATTTGCTTCCATAGCTGCTAAAGGGTCTGGAATGGCCTTCTCTGTTGCTATTTGGAGTGTTAGTGCTCTTTTCATATATGCAGGGCATTGTGATTTATTGGTGGATTCATGTGGGCCTTTACAATTGATACATGTAGGCTGAGTGTTGCTGCAAGTTGTCAACTCTTTAGGATGGGAGCCTTTACAATTACTACAGGCTATGAGAATTTTATTGCATTTATTTGTTGTACGTCCCAGTTTCAGACACTTCTGACACTGGATAGGCTTTGGCTTGCATTCCTTGTCCGGTTTGATTCGCCCAAATAGGAATAACCTTTTTGGGATATTAATTTTTTCCTTCAGTGTAAATAGCACAGACCTATTGTTTTTAATCTATTAGAGTTGGGTTTACCGAGTTGAGTGACATCTTCAACAAGGACTGTGTTACCAGCTCTATCTGTGAGCCCTTCTTTTAACTCCTGAATTGGTAATTCTAGGGAACATTATATGCTATTATTTTTTTTGGAGATTGTTTTGGGTTTCATCTAGTTTATCTAATTGAGCTATTCAGAAGAGATATTATCTTAAGTATTGTATCAGCTGATTTCTTATCTTGGAAATATATTTTCAAAGATCCATCCCGGCTAATCTTAAGTGAAAACATAGATTTTAACATATTGAAAATTTCAACCTTTATTGTAGTAATCTTTGTTATTTCAAAGGGGGTATTTGGAGAAATTGTGAGGTAAATTCCTAAGTTTTGGGAAGGATAATCTTGGAAAGGAGGAGGGGGAATACCTTTGATTGGGGATGTTTTTTTCCTTTTTTTGGAGCTCCTAGAAAGGACCTCTTGAAAGCCATTATCATCTATAGTGACATTTGCTCCAACACTGATCATTGTCCTATTCTCAGAATTTGAGCTTTCATGTGAGCTTTGTGATAGGGAGCTTGACCAGCCAGGATGGGGAAAAAATGGATCAATTTCATTAGTATTTGGGGTGGGATCCGGAGGGACTTTTTTTTTAGGGGGAGTTCTTTGCATTGCCTTTTTGAATAAGCTTTAAGCTAAAAAGGAAAGGATAATAGTATGATACCAGACCGTCTGCACTCTACAGTGGGGAAAACTTCACCATCCACAAAAGAGACACCACAGTATGGCCCTGAGGAGGATTTTGAGCACGAGGGGTTCAGTACAGCTACTGATTAATCGAGACAATAATTCACAAGAAACTTATTTTTAAAATTTCTTAAAGGGTTGCTGTTGCTATTGTTGATTCTGAATTCGTTTTCTCAGTCTTGAATTTGGTTTATTAACACAGTTATTTTGCAATATTTTCGCTAATATACCTAGCTGCGTTTCTGAATTTCTTCCCTAAGACACCATCAGCGACTTCACTAACCATTTTTTTAAAATCATTTCATCCATCTTCTACATTTTCAAATTTTAAAACCCTCCATTTTAATATTCAACTCTTCCTGGAAAGTTTCTCTCAAATTCTCTTCCTGGAGTCTACCAACATCATAACATCCTGAAAGGTAAGTTACCTTTACTAATTTTCAACTTTAAATTAACTCTAGAGACTACTAGATAGTAGTATTTACTTTTAACATCAATAACAGTACTCCTATATACCCTAGTATCTTGTGTTGATCTTGCCTGTCTCCGGTTAACAAAAATTAATAAGGTTAGTTGTCATACCATTATTTAACAAGTTTCTAAAAAAGAAAGAAAAGACAAACCTTCAGCAGGCGTCATAATAGCATCATGAAGAACGGTTGCCAAACACGCAGCGACTCCGTGAGCGACATGATTTTCGTTCGCAGATAGAACAGATCGTACTGCAATAGTTTCTTTAAGCTTTTCGTATGCGGAGAAGTATAGAGCATGCGCAGGACCAGCGCCAGCCATCATCGCACTCATTCCACGCATTGGGCGCAACAAACCTTCACTTCTGACCATCTGCATCAGCACGTCAGATATACCTCGTGACGCACCACCAGCAGGTGGGGCAAGGCTTTGAAGTCGGGTCTAAAATAGTGAATTGTACTGTAAAACAGTTTTCCTAAACTCCTTTAGAAAGCTATTGAGAATCCATCTCACAGTACAAACCCAAATGTACGGGTTACATCAAGTTGCTTTACAGTCATTTAGCACCCCAATATAGTTAAAGCATTGTGCATTTTGGCAAACTAAAAGTTATTGAAGAATGTCATAATTTTTTGGGGAAAGGGGACACCAAAAACAAAATCCTCCAATGAATATTCACTTTTAACAAACGCACTGTGGGTAGTGCAAACTGTTTATCTTTTAAAGTTAAGAATTTTGAAGGCTGTATACTTTTCTAAAACTAAAATTCAAAATTATGGTTCTTAAACAGAAAAGGAAAAATAGAGAAGATAGACGTATATACTGTTATTAATTAGATTTTCAAAGAAGGGAGGATGGTGGTATCAAGACGTTTTCATAGGAAGGGCTTGGGACTGACAAAACGTACATGCACAACATAGCTTAATTTTTTTTTTTCTTCAAAAAGCTCCTTCACGCAAATCTTAAAAAATAGATCCTGTAGTACAACGGTACTTGCCTCAATGTTCTGATTTTATTGTTCTATTTCATTTTCATAATTCTATTTCAGATTCACTAATCATAAAATGCAATTATTGGTTTATCCACCTCAAAGCTTGACCCATTTTATCCCACAATAGAAACTGTGAAGTCTAGAGATTGTTCAAAAGGGGAGGGGGTAATATCCAGGGCCTAAGCTGCAGAGGGATCAAGAACAAGATTTCTTTTCAAATGCAAAAATTTATCCTATCCAATTCAGTGATGTTAACTGAGAGAGCCAGGGGTTAAGGTTCTAAAGTTATTAAAATGGGTGTTAAAAATAAGGTGCAATGAGGTTCCTTCACTCTTAATCATGAAAATTCTTTGGTTCTTGTTCTCCTTTCACATAAAACAATTAAAAAGACTTCACGTTTCGGTTTTAGGTGTTGTTAAGTCCATTTTACGATTGAAAGAAACAAATTGTTTGCCTTTACAGGTAGCCTACGGGATAAATTATTCATTTGCATGTCTTTGACAATCGCTATTATGTTCTGTAAAAGGCTCGAACAGTTTGGAATCACAAAGTTTTGTAATCATTTTTCTTAGAAACATTTTCTTTCAGAACATGTGTTGCAACATTTAACAAGTGGCTTTTTGCCAGACAGATTAAAACACATCAAGTACAGATAACTCGAATGGCTGCAAACCAAAAAAACATTTTAACATTGCAATATTTCTACATCGAAAGAAATCTGAAACGCGTTCAAACATTAACATATATCTGAAAAAACTTTGAATGGATCAAGCAGTTCGCGGTAATGAACTATAAGTCAGGAGCAACTCGGCGAAATAGAAACAAGAAGCATAAAAACTAGAAAAAAAAAATAGATACATCAAAAGAAAAGGATTTTTATGCTGATTCCAAATATATAAAATTCATTGAGTCTAATATTACCAATCAAAACCTACGGGCCTGACAGAACTTGCCTGATTTTCGAAAAAGGGAGGAAACGCACCAAAAACTCAAGTGATCTTAATAGAGATCCCACCATCAGATTCAACATATCAGAGTACTATATTATAGAGGTTTCATGCTCGTATCTACAAAAATGTAGAATTTTGCATTTTTTTTGCCAGAAGAAAGATCACAAATGCGTCTTTATTATAATTTTCTTTTGTCCAGGGGGAACTAATATCAAACCAATGATCACAGAAGACTGGGAGAGGGCTCATTCAAACAGAAATCAAAGTTCTAGTGCATTGTTAAGTGACCAAAAAGATTAGAGGACAACTAGCCCCCCCCCACCGCCAATTCCCCCCCCCCCATAGACATCCGATCAAAATTGTAAAAAAACCATTTGATTCAGCTTAGTTGAAAGATATAAAAACTTTGCCTTTGGGGACGACAAGACCCCCCCCCCCTGATAAGGACGGTAAGTTAAGCAATTTGCTCATTGTTCAAATATAGTATTTGTAATTGGGATACAGACATGTTTTTGGGGTAATTTTCTGCGGGCGTAGGGGACTTTTATGGAGAAAATTTTCTTTGGGGAGGGGGGAAGGAAGGGGATTTTCTGACATGATTTGGAAAACGTTCAGAAATAAAACATTTTTTAGATTTGAAAATTCTGAATTTCAGATTTGAATAATACAAACATTGTGACATGGGATTTTTAGACTCTGAATAACAATCATTTTATTGATACTTTGAAAGGCTAGATGTTTTGCAACAGAACAGTTAGGAGTTTCAGAAACTCGCCTTCCATGATTAGTAAACATGGAATAAGGTGATATAGAATTTATTTATTCAGGTAGGAGGGATGGGATATATAAGGCAGGGAGTAAGACTCATGACAAACTGTTTAGGCTGGAATGGTGTTACTGATAGAAATTTAGTGGCATGTTTTCTAAAAGGAGCAAGGTATTAGTCATAACAGTATAAACCCCTATAGAGCCAACTAATAGAGTCAGAAACACAACCATCATAACAGACTAGTACAGCTATGTAGGTGCACAAATTTAGTTACAATCAATACATTATTTGTTCAATACCCATAACTGCTATTAATAAATGGAGAATTTGCATAATTTGAGAAAATGGTTTGAAGGGGAAAGAGTCCTATTTGCAAGTGTAATTCTGGTTATGCTATTAAAAATGAACAGAAATTAAAAAAAGAATAAGTTTTTTTCCAAATGAAAGTAAAGAGCTACATTCAAGCTTGGAATAAATACTCTGAGCTACAGTTAAATTTGAGTTTCTGCTGCTAAAGGTTTTAGAACAGCTGTTCAAGAACAAAGGCAACTGGAAATGGGCTAAAAAGTATTTTGTTACAACACCTCTACAATGGAAAACCTTACTGATTTGCATTTGCTTAGAAAAACAACAATTTCAATTCAAATGTTTCAAATTGCAATTGGTGACTAAAACATTTGCTACTACCCATTGACCACATTTGATGCAATCATATATGCTTTTAGCATAGCACTGGAAAACTTTATATGATTGTCTTAGTTTTAAATAGGGCTCTTTACTTTTCTTTGAAAAAATTCTTCTTTTGAAACTGTTTTTCAAATTAATTATAGTTTGTTATTAATAGGCAAACTTATTATTTTCAATAATAGAAATATTTTTGTTTTTTTTTAGCTTTTCTGTTTTAGAATTAAAATGTTGGATACTAATTTAAATTTTAAACAAAAAATTGCGGAATGAATTTTTACATTAGTTTTTTTACTGTAAAATTTTGGATGGTTTAGGAGGAAAATAATTTTTTATTTGAGCTGAAAATCTATTTATTTTTGGTCTTCTGCAGGACTTAAGCAATCCTAATCCCCAGTATTCTTGCTCATTGATGTACAGCAAAACTGCAGTGAAATTGTAGCTATTGAGAATATATATTCTTTTTACAAAATTAAAATGTATTACCTCCTGGTAATGCAAAAACCTTTCCTAAGTCAAAACAAAGGATTGTATTTTCATAAATAAATTTCAGAGACAATCAAAATCTAGCATAATCTGCTGATTGTGAGCTGTAACAAAACAATGTCCAACATTTTTAGAACTGAGTCAGAGTGGAGAAGGTTTTTAGTGTAGGAGAGAAACAAAATAGGAAAAATTAGGAGAAAATAGAGAAAACAAAAATTTTCAATTCGGTAATAGGCTCCTTTGTTTTCACAAGCTTTTTTTTTTATCACAGATCCATAAGAAAAGACAGATTTTGAAGACTTTATATAACATCAAACAGTTTGATTTTCAATGAACTCTCCTTCAGAACAGTAGTAGACAGAGGTGACTTTATGAGAGGACAGAGGAGGCACTTGCTCCAAGCGCGCAAATTTTTTGGGGTGCAAAATTCCAAATACATAATCCAACAGTTGTGATCTTTTTTTAATATTTGAAATTTTATTTTTATTAGAATAAAATAGAGGATAAAGTTAATAAATTAGTAACTAGTTAAATAAATTAAAAAGTACAAATGATAATTATTAGAATTATTCAATTAAAATAATTAATAACGATTAAATTCTTTAAATTTACAAATAATGAAAAAAACTATTAATTAATTAGTAAATTGAAAATTACTTTTGTTAATAAATGATTTTTTTCTTTTTTAATTCAGCTTACGAGATTGAGTTAAACTTTGAAAGATCATTGTGAAGAGGGCAGGGGATTGAGCAGACTTGGGGATAAGACATAGGTAAATTGAAAGTTTTTTTTCCCGAAAATGACATCTGAAAAGATATTTCATCATTAGATACTTCATCTTAATCCATGAAAATCAATTCCACACACAGAATCTTTCTAAATGGTGTTCTATCCCTAACAGAAAAACAGAAAGCTATGTGTATAAAACATTTACTATGTATAAGTGTCAAATAAAAATAATTTAATGTTGCAGGAAGAGCTCAAACAAAAACAACATTAGTCTCCAATTCAGACAAAAATTATGTTTCTACACTATAAGCTGCTATGGGGCTTATATCTATGCATGGTCAAGTAGCTAGACAAGTCAAGAAACGCCAAGGGCTGTGAAGTCCTCAAGATGGTCCATCTGGAGTATCTCAAGAACAACTAAGGGTATTAAGTTGAAGGCTTTCGGAGAATGTTGAACTAAACAAAAATACGCTAAGTGCATCCAGGCTTTCAAAAAGGTACATTTGAAATATCTTAGGAACGGTTTAAGTTATTTATTTGAAACTGTAAGTGCTACTGCTATTACTACAGCTGCTGCTACTACTCCTGCGACTACTTGTGACTGCAACTACAACTCCAACTGCTTCCAACAACTTATGACTGCAACTGCAGCTACTTGTGACTACTAGTGAGCTATATCTAAAGAACTTGAGCATAGCCAGGTGCATTTGTGCAATATTCCATGAACATTGTTTGTATATATATATATATTGTAGAGTAGACTTCTGCAAAGGCTTTAGGCATGAAAGGCCTCTCACTTCAAAGGCCTTCTTAATAATTTTCTTACTGACTGAAATTACAGACCCCTTGCCATACATACTTGACAGTTCCTCCGATGCAAATATATATATATATATATATATATATATATATATATATATATATATATATATATATATATATATATATATATATATATATATATATATATATATATATATATATATATATATATAGGCTTTAGGCATGAAAGGCCCCTCACTTCAAAGGCCTTCTTGATAATTTTCTTACTGACTGAAAGTCCCCCCCCCATGCAAATGTCACATCATTCAGACTTTCTAGATATTAATCATCCAACAACGCCTGATGGGTAAGTTAATAAACTCAGCCTTTTAAATTTTAACATATGATGGTATTTTTACATATGGAGAAAATTTCCTAGGGGAAATTGTGAAAGGGGGATGGGGGTTCTGATGGAATTTCCATGGTAAGAATTTAGCGAGGAGATGGATATTTTCTGGAGGAAATTTTCTGCGTGGGGAATTTCCAGAGGGTGATTTTCCACAGAGGATATTTCTGCACTGGGAACTTTCCAGGGGGAGAATTTTGCATGAGAAATTTTCTGCATGGGAAATTTTTAGTGGAAGGGGAGTTTTCCAATGAGATTTTTCCTTGAATTTCCTTTGCTTTGAGATCGCACCAATGCGAAATGGGTATGCTAGTATCTGTTTTAGATCGGGAAGATACTAATACAAGAATTCTAGTTGCTCCTTTATGACTAGAAAGTACAAGGTATCAGTCAAAACAGTATATGTTCCTGTAGAACTGCCTCATGGAGACAGTAGTAACTCAGATAAATTTTCATTGCAGCTACAGGAACAAATAGACAGCCCCCCAGGTTGAAATATGGTATTTTGAATTGAGGATTTTAATGGTCAGATTTGTAGAAATATGGGATAGGTGGTATCCTAAGATAGATTGGTTGATAGTCTTAATTAAGGCATAGTCTTTCTATACGTTGGTTGATTTAAAACTCTTGCTTCCTGTGACTTTCAACCGAGACAAGTAAGTCTTTTGCCTCAAAATAGTTATAAAAAAGGTCTTTATGAAACATGATTTTGCTTTTATTTCGATTACAAGTCATGTAATAAAAACAGAAATCCAGAATTAGAACAAATAATCAGAAGTAACTTTTATGAACGAAAATCAGGTACTTAAGCCTTCTTAAATAAGGAACGTAATTATACAACACAAGTACAGCATTTTACTTTGATAAACATACAATCTATGTAATTAAAAATATGCACCAACAAGCTTTATGGCATATAGTTTTTTTCATTTTTTTATTATTATAGATATTTGGAAGACTCAAGTGGAATAGGACCCGAAGTAAAGCCTGCATATTAAATTATTCCCAAAAGTGATAAATTTACAGTTAAGTTTTTAGTGTATCCCTTTAAAACCCCCTTTTAAGCCCTATTACACAAAGAGCATTGTCAATCAGCTAAGGAAGACTTAGCCCAAAAGTAACCAAAACTGTAAAAAAGAGAATTTTCAATACAAAAGAATGAACTTGTGACAACAGAATGGATTTCAAACAGTTCGTGGTAACAAACTGTAAGTAAGGAACAATGCAACTTAATAGTAACCGAAACTCTAAAAAACAGTCCTCATAACATTAGATGAATCAAAAGAATCGAATTTTGAAGCTTATTCAAAATGTATAAAATTCATCAAATTTAATGTTACCCATCAAGAGTTACAACCCTGAAAAATTTCAATGCCCCTAAAACATCAAGTGATCTGAATGGAAATCACATGATAAGCTTCAGCATATCAAGGGACTCTGTTGTATACGCCTCAAGCTCCTATACACAAAAATGTGTTTATTTGTTTGTTTTCCCCAGGGGTATTGTAAGGAACTAGTTGTCCTAAAAGATTGGAAGAGGGCTCATTTGATTGAAAATCAAAAGTTCTAGTGCTGTTTTTAAGTTACAAAAGATACTGGAGGGCAGCTAGCCCCTCCCCCCGTCCAAACCCCCTTTTCCCCAAAAATTACATGATCAAAATTTTGAGATAACCATTTTGTTGAACATAGTTGAAAAATCTAATAAATATGTCTTGGAGGATGACTTGACCCTCCAGAGCCCCCAGAGAAAGGGCTGCAAGATACAAACTTTGCCCATTGTTTACATATAGTATTGGTTCTTTGGAAGTATAGACATTTTTCAGGGGTAGGGAGTTTTTCGTGGGGGAATGGGAATTTTCCATGGAGGGAAAGCCGGATTTCCTGGAATTATTTAAAAACATGATCAGAAATTATAAAAAAAAAGTTTTTGGAACTCAAAGTGAGGAGCAACATTAAAACTTAAAACAAACAGAAATCATTACATATATAAAGGGTTCCAGTCCTCAATACCTTGCTCTTTGCACAATTTTTTTTTTAGAAGTTTAAAAAAAGCTTAAAATTCTGATTAAACGACCCTTGTGTTTCAGGAGTCATTCTTAAATAATTGGAACAAAAAGTCAAACTTTGGCATAAAGAGAGAGGTATTGAGGAGGGGATAACCCCCCTCACATACATAATAATTTCTGTTTGTTTTAAGTTTTGATGTTGCTCCTTACTTTTATTTAATTATATATAAATATATGTTATTAATTATATACTCATATATATATATATATATATATATATATATATATATATATATATATATATATATATATATATATATATATATATATATATATATATATATATATATATATATATATATATATATATATATATATATATATATATATATAAATATATATATATATATATATATATATATATATATATATATATATATATATATATATATATATATATATATATATATATATATATATATATATATATATATATATATATATATATATATATATATATATATATATATATATATATATATATATATATATATATATATATATATATATATATATATATATATATATATATATATATATATATATATATATATATATATATATATATATATATATATATATATATATATGTAATTCCTTAAGTTTAATCCTACCCATCAAAAGTTACAAGCCTGGGAAAATTTGCCTTATTTTGTAAACATCTCAATGAAAATCATCCTCAGATTCAGCATGTCAGAGAATCCTGATGTAGCATCAAGCTCTTGTATCTACAAAAATATGAAATTTGGCATTTTTTGCCAGAACAGAAATCAGGGGTGCATCTTTATTTTTTTTTTATATTTCTGTTTCCCAGGGGTGATTGTATTAAACTAATTCTTAGAAGATCAAGATAGGGCCCATTTGCGGGAACCAAAAGTTTTAGTGCCCTTTTCAAATGACGAAAAAGATTGGAGAGCAACTAGCACCTCTCCCACAACCTTTTTTTCTGCAAAGATATTTGATCAAAATGTTAAAACATCATTTTGATTCAGGATAGGTGAAGGGTGCAATACCTGTGCCTTTGGGGATGACAAGACCCCCCATAGCCACAGGTAAAAGGCTGTAAGTTATGCAACTTGTCCTGTGTCCACATATAGCATTTGGTATTGGGAAATATACGGAAGTTTTCTTTGAGGGGATCTATTTTGATGGGGAGGGGATTTTTCAGGGGGAGAATTTAACAGGAGGGAGCTTTGGATGGAAATCTTATACGGACGGAGGGAAGGGGATTTCCTAGGATGATTTGAAGATGGCTGGAAATTAAATAAAAGAAGCAAGTTCTTTCAACTGAAATTAAGGAACAACATTAAAACTTACAATGAGCAGAAATTATTCTGTATGTGAAGGGGGCTACCCCTTTTTCAAGCCTCACTTTTTATCCCAAAGTTTGACTTTTTGTCACAATTCTTTAAGAAAAACTGCTTGACCACAAGGGTCATTGAATTTTAATGAGAACTATTTGAAAAGAACCTTAAGACTTTAGTGCTAAGACCAAGGGTTTAGTAAGGGGGAACCTTCCTCATATACAGAATAATTGCTACTCATTTTAAGTTTAAATATTGGTCCTCAGTTTTAACTGTTTTTTTTTCAATCTCAATCAAAGTGATTATTTAGACATGTTAGGGTAAAGTTTTGTTCTATATGCATGACTTTTGCTAAGTAAATTTTTGTACAAATGTTGAATAGTGTGATTATAAGCAAACTTTTGTTAAATATGGAGTGGCATTGAAATTAAAAACAAACAGAGATTTTTTCATTTATAAGAGGAACTGCCCCCTCCTCTAACCCCTTGCTTGTTACAGTAAAGTTTACAGTGGCTAGCACAAAATTTTCGTTGGGTGGTTTGGAAATATGAGGGTGTGGGAGGGTGCTGGTTGCCATACAATCACTTTTGCTCCTTAAAAAGGGTACTAGAAACTTTAATTTTCAATGAAATTAGCCCTTCCAAAGTTTATAAAAGTCTTTCATACACAGTGCCCTGGTGGAAATGTCCCCTTAACCCTATTTTCGGCAATGCTACTTCTCTGACTATGAAAAATGAGTTTGTGTGTAGATTTGTACAGCCTAATATGATATCTGAGTGGACATATGCTATTCTAACCATGAAACAAGTCATTAAATCACAATCATTTAAAAGGGACCCACTGGAAAGAATGCAGCTTAAGCAATAAAGGAGGCTGTAATTTAATACTTGTTTGTTATGATATAAGGATGTGAAATTTTAGCCAAAGTGTAACTTTGCCACGGTGGATATGGGTATTTTTAATAGGAATCATACTAAAAGTGAATGATAAAATAGGTTCTTCATAAGCACCTCGTAAACTAGCAACTTACAATGATTGAAATAGTATTTTGATCTTCAGACAATTCATTTTCATTGGATACATATCAAATTTGTTGCAAAGGTCTTCTGTAAAACTTGTGTACAGAATTTGAAAAGCCAATGAGGACAACAAATTCCTTAATGTGGTTTCAAACCAGGGCTTTGGATTTGGAATTTTAGTCAATTTTTTGTTGAATGGAGTCATAGTCAGAGTAACAGGAATAATGTAAGACCCTTTCGAGTCAGAGTTATGGAAAGACATAAAGGCTGGACTCAAGTCAAATACTCTTAAATACTACTAAAAAAATGCAAAAATAAACAAAATTCACTTTGTAGGCTATTATAGTGAAAAGGATTTTATTTACACCATAGTACTAAAGTACTACTACAGAAACAAATTACCAATTATTTTGCATCACTATTGAAAAACATACATATAATACTTGCAAATACATTACATACAAAATTCAGAGAGATAGAAAAATACTAAATACATTTACAGAAATACCTCTTTTGCACTCTACAGCAATCCTGACTATGCATAATATAACGTTTATAAGATAAATATTAGCTATTAACAGAGTTTTTAAAATTAAATTTAGAGAAGAATTTGATCAAACTATGTATTTTGAAAATTTTAAATATCTACCAGTTACAGAAGTTAAGTTTCTCATGTAGATATAATATAAGTATATTCGTTTAAAAATCCTACAGTTGCCATCATTTGTACAGTTGGCAACACAGGTAAGGTAACTTGTAAAAACATGTAAATTACTATATTAAATACAAAAATGTTTTAGCAACAATTCTACCTTTTAAATTGAAATTAAAAAAAATACCCAAAAACTTACCAACTTGCTGGGGAGGTACATATATGATGATTGATGAAAAGATTGCTTGAGTTAAAGCATAGACAGGATACAGATAATCATAATGTGATCTAGAATAGCTCTATTGAATGAAGTAGAGCAGTTGGAAATTGTGCCTTTGTTTCCCTTAAAATTTGATAGCAGGAACTTTTTTCTTCTTGGTTTCCAAAAATATTTGTTCCATACCTTCATTTCTATTGCTAATTTCATAACATTAAAGCTTAAAACAAACAGAAATTGTTCTGCATACAAGGGAGACTGCTGCTACTCAATTCCTTGCTCTTCACTCTAAATTTGACTTTTTTCAACATTTCTTTAAGAATGACTGCTGAACCAGTCGAGCCAGTGAAATGGAATAAGGAGCTTTTTAGAGCACTAAATTTTTTTTTTAGCACAACAAGCAAGAGACTGAGGAGGAGGAAGCTATAATATTTGAACTTAAAATAATTTTTTGTGACCTGACATAAATTGGTCACACACCTCATTGATAACAGATATGCCAATAATGACTGGAAACCAACTGGTTACTAGTAGCTAAAACCAGTGACATTACTAGCCAAAATATTGGGGAGGGGAATAGATTTTACCAACTGACTGGTCAATTTTACCAACTGTTTTTGTCAATAATTAGCATAATGTCCATTTTCAACACAATACATAGAATCACTGCACAAGTCAGCAAAACTGCTGCATTTACCACCCACGATTTAGATTTCAGTACATATCATGCCATTATTTTAATGCTGTTACTTAACCAAAAGGAAAGTTATGACATCATCTGTAAAATCACAATAGGAGTTAGTAAAACTGCTGTGTTTACCAC
Source organism: Artemia sp. Qi Xiang Cuo (assembly GCF_049724085.1). Lineage (NCBI taxonomy): Eukaryota > Metazoa > Arthropoda > Branchiopoda > Anostraca > Artemiidae > Artemia > Artemia sp. Qi Xiang Cuo. The sequence continues at coordinate 52,244,025 of NC_142794.1, forward strand.
AGCAGTTTGAAGCACCACAATTTTCCTGCTTATTTTTTGTTACCAAGTGACCAACAACCTTGGGAGGGGGCACCCCCCCATACATGACAGCCCTGCCTTGAACACTATTCCAGACTAAACAGTATATTACCACCCTATTTCATAATATATCTGATAATAACAACTGAGTAATACCACCTACTTCCCATATTTGCTACAGTTTTTAAATAAATTAGTTGTGATGTTGTGACCAAGATAATTATGTTTCTTAGTTATTGATTTTTCATCAAATACTATGGATAATAATAAAAAAAAGTTACCAATTTGTAACTTGCTTTCTCTTTTTTTTTAAATTGGCACTGAAAATCAGCTTTTAATGAGATATAAGGGTAAAATTATAGATAAGGAGCTTTTTGCTACCTTGGAAAGTAGTTGAGATAAGTAAATGAAACTTTCAGGAATATTGCTAGAGACTAAACTATGCTACAGGAAGATCTTTTGTACTATTTTCATTTTTTCTTCCCCTAAAGGGAACTGGCTTTTTAATGACCTTGGAGAAACTTCATATAATAAAAGTAAAAATTCCAGAAATAGATCTGTAGCACACACAAAGCCTAAGGAAGGTTTAGTTATAAATTATAACTTTGCTACATTCTCACTTATAAGGCTTTAAATTTTTTTAGCTCATTAGAACTGTGCTACCAAAATCCAAAATTCAAGAAAAATTAACTCAAACCAAATTGAAAGATATTTTTTTTTAAGGGTAGAACAGGTATGCACCTGTCTTTTATGAAATTTTCTAAGTCTTAATGTATCACTCTTGTTTGCAAACTATTCTAAAAGAAATACTATAATAAAAAATTGGTAGAACCATTTGATATCTCAATAAGCATTATTCCAATATACAATGGTTGCTACCACAATATTGCAGCCTATCCCCCTCCCCCAACTGTGCCTGACATAACCCTAAATAATATATTTATGCATAGTTTTTCATTGCTTAAATTGTCATATCATATATCTTTGTTAAGAGTTATTGACAAATATATCTTGGTTAAAAGCATCACATTATCACAAAAGAATAAAAAAGTTATAGCATTTTTATTGTTGCATTGTCTTCTCATATTTTTTTAGCAGAGCCTAGCGCTATTCTGGCCTTATCAATCAGTATTAGTGGGGTACATGGTCATGACAGTGACCATTATATTTTGAAAGACTGTTGGTTGGGGATTGAATTACATATTTCTTTTACTATCACAGGATTTCTATTTCTTTTCAAATGGCATACAGGCCTAAATGATCAGCCATAGGCAATAGTCTGAAAATAACAGGTATGAACAAAGTTCCTAAGCTGCCACTAGCATAATTCAACATAATTATCTGCTGACACTTTAGTAGCACAACCTGTATTTGACCACTTTTCTTTGAGCTAAAAGTATTTTTATATGTAAAAATGGTATCTTCAGACAAAATCTTTCAACAAATTTGAAAACTGCAAAGTAGCATTGCTACCCCATGTTTTCCATAATGGGAAAAAACCTTCCCATTATGGAAAACATAATTTAGGCTTGTAAATTCTTCTTGAAAGTGTTGTTCTCTTAAAAACTTTTTAAGATAACAAAAAGCCCCCCCGCCCCCCAATTCAGAATTTTGCTGAGATAAGAACTTAAAATTAACAGATTCAGCAAAAAATAAATTTTTTGCAGTTCATATTTTTCTGGACTTGCCAAGTGTAATTGAAGCTAAAAAACTCCTCTACGATGCAGCTGTACCTGGGACTGAGCTACCAAGAAGACAGGGGCTGAAGGCTTTGGAAAGCCATCTGAAGGATATGTTAGGTATGTTCAAGAAATGTGACAATGAAGACATAAACCTACCAATGTTTGTAATTCAATCTCCAAATGATGTACCTGTCATCCCTGCTTTGGTTTATTCGAGTTTCAACGCAAAATAGAATAGAATGGAACACTTCCTAAAGACTGTTTCAAGTAAGTTCAATTCGTATGATAATCACTTTCCACCACTGCCTGCCGTCAACTGACTCTCACACCACTGTTGTTGTCTCTAAAGTGCTGAAAACACTAAATGACCCAATAAAATGCAAGGAAGTGCTTGATAAAGTGAGCTGTCCTGATGCAGTTACCAAGCTGAGTTTGCGAGGTGACAAATGGCTAATCAATGTTAAAAATCTGCTGCTGAAGAATTCAAAGACTCTATTTCAGTGATTTTAGCAGAATCTCCATCCAAGGTGAACACTAAGTGGTTTTTCAGGATAGTCAAAGAAATATCAAAGGACTTAGACCTCTCATTCTTTCAAGGATATCCAGATGTGGTGGAAGCTATGCAGCTTGGTGACACTGGCATGGTTAAGCTTGAGTTCTGTGACTCCATGTCAAAAGCCAAGGCTATGCAAAATGGTGTTAAACTTAGATATTAATAATTATCTGTTGGCACCTTGGTGCTGTCTAAAATGGTGTTTGCCAGACCATAAAGTAGCTGATTGTGCAAGTTTGGTTTCGAAGTGTGCACGCTGTGCGGGCCCTCATATTTCCCCCAAGGATTTTCCCTGCCAGCTTGATGCAAGATGTGCCAATTGTGGTGAAAATCATGCCTCCTTTAGTCTTGGATGCAAAGTACTGAGAGATATCATTGCCAAGAAGAAATGGTTGTGGCTGTTTCAATTGTTTTGCTTAATATAAATGGTACTCATTTAAAGGAGCATATGATTGATGAATTGTGGGACCAGTTTGACATAGTATGCCTTCAAGAACACTTCCTGACATCTACTAGCATTAACGTGTTAAAAAGAAGTTTTAATTATTCCGTTTTTACAACTAATGCTGAGGTTACTTTTGGTAGACCTTCTGGAGGCCTCGCGATTCATAGTGGTTGGTGACTTCAACACAGATATCACAAGTCAGTCAGTTCAATCCAATATATTCCTTAATGCTTTTTCTGCTTATAAAATAGTCAAGAAAAGTGTTGATTATTCATATATTCACCAATCTGGAAGATTGTCTAATATTGACCATGTAGTTCCCTCGCCAAATATTAATGTATGGACTGTTCTTGTTCATGAAGACTATCGTGATATTGACCACCTCCTGATTTTGTTCTCTGCTTCAGTAGTCGCTTCCTGTTCTACTAGACCATTTACACAAAGTTCTAAGTGATTTTACAGGAATAACTGGAGTAGAACTAACTTTGCACTTTATATTACTATGTTGTCTGCATTATTGGGTTCTATAAAAGTTCCTTACCATTTGCTTCAAGTTACTGACTGTTTCTCAAATGATAAGCAGTCTCTAAATGATTATTATGATAAAATAATTTGGTGCTTAAAATAAGCAGAGGCGACCGCCGTTCCTCTAGAAAAGATTAAAGATAAAAATATAAAATCACAATGGGTTTTGGACCCAGAGTTAAAAGTTGTAAAGAATAAAACTAAGTTTAGGCTACAAATATGGGTGTCTTGCAGTCAGCCAAATCAAGGAGTTGTCTTCAATCTGAAGCAAAGTACCAAGCATGCTTATAAAAAAAAAACGTTTATGGCAGTCTAGGGTATCTGGTTTTGATTTTCCAGTGTTGAGAAAGGAGTGGTCTCATGTTCTGAATTTGGATAAACTTAGTAGTGATTTTTCTGAAAGTCCTATAGCAGTTCATACTTGGGTGTCATATTATAATGATATGTTCGGCAAGGTGAACCAGGAAGTTGAAAAGCTTTTTAGTATCCTTCTTGAGTTGTGTTTGCATAATTGTATTTCTCAGACTAATGTATAACCAGTTTCTACTGTTCACATTCGTCAAGCTGTTAAAAACATTCAATCTAGCTCTGTTGATCAAGATAGAATTTCTTCTTAGCATCTAAAAGTAGTTTGCCCAGTTTTGGTAGATCACATTTAGCTACTGTTTCAGATGTATTTATCTACTTCTATGGTTCCCAACAGTTTTCTCTGTGGCACAGTCACCTCAGTTTTGAAGCATGGAAAAACTTTGTTAGAGTGTAGTTCTTATTGACTAATTACTGTTTTGTGCACTCGTAGCAAAATTTTTGAATATATTCTTCTCCCTTTCATTTCAGAAAATGTTAATTTTGGTGAAAACCAATTTGGCTTTCAAAAAAGGCTGGAATGCCAGCATGCCCATTGTATTCTAGCTTCCCTCCTGTTGCAATATGTTAATGATAAATCTTCTCTTCATATCTGTGCTCTTGATCTTTCGAAAGCTTTCGATAGTATAGTCCACTCACATGCACTCTATTCCCTTTTTTCCAACAATATTAACCTTTCTATTGTTGTTTTGTTATGGTACTGGTGTTCTAACTCTTTCAGTAGTATCTGATTCAAAGGTGTTTCTTTGGCGTGGGGTCTGTCAAGGTGGTGTGCTTTCTCCAACTATTTTTAAGTTATGTATTGCTCCTATCCTTTCATCTTTGCCTTCGACTTTCATTTTTGATAGAATTGATGTCTCGTCTCTTGCTTATGTGGACAATGTTCTCCTTGTCAGTCATTCTAGGGCTGGGCTCTCACACTCTGTCAGCTGGATCTCAGACCAGTTCAGATGGATTGGGCTTATGTTGAACATTGATAAGTGCAAATATACTTCATTTAATTTGAGTACAAGTCTCCCTCTTAACTGTGGTTTTTCTCTATTCCCTGTGTCTCTTCATTTTGGTGGCTTGGTCTTCACATTACTAATAATCTCAAAACACTTTAGGCTCTAACAGTTTCTAATGCAAAAAAAAAAAACAGATAGGATATTCAAAAATTTTTGCAAATAGAGGGAGGTACAATAGAAAAGCACTTGGGAAATTATATTCTTCATTTTGCAATCACCCCTCACCAGCGATCAGTGAGAAGAATCACTTGATCATCAGAACTGGCACTAGCCAATGAACTTTTCTCCCACCTCGGATTGCTCTTCAAGGGATATTTTCTTGTGCAATGGTCAGTGCTCCATTTCTTCAGGATGTGGACAATGTTCTCCTTGTCAGTTATTCTAGGGCTGGGCTCTCACATTCTGTCAGCTGGATCTCAGACCAGTTCAGACGGATTGGGCTTATGTTGAACGTTGATAAGTGCGAATATACTTCGTTTAATTTGAGTGCGAGTCTCCCTCATAACTGTGGTTTTTTCTCTATTCCCTGTGTCTCTTCTTTTTGTTGGCTTGGTCTTCACATTACTAGTAATCTCAAAACACTTTGGGCTCTAACAGTTTCTAATGCAAAAAAAAAAAAAAAAAAAAAAAAAGATAGGATATTAAAAAATTTTTGCAAATAGAGGGAGGTACAATAGAAAAGCACTTGGGAAATTATATTCTTCATTTTGCGATCATTCTATTCTTTTTTTTTATCTGGTTTTCTTCCAATTCTGAAGCCTAAAGATCTGAATTCTATCCGAACTTATTATTTTAAATTTTCTTGGTACCTTTTATGCCTCCCTCCGTGGTTCTGGAACCAGCATCTAATATTGCAAATCAGCCTCCCTGATTTAAGGGAAAAAGTGACTGTGCTTGTGGAAAAGCTGTTGTTATCTACAGGTCTTACTGCACACCATAATTTAAGTTGTTTTATGTAAATAATTGTTATGTGTGCAAGTTTGCTTTTTTGTTGTTTTTATTTTGTTCTTGATGTACTCTTCTTCTTTTTTATAGTGGGCAATAAATAAATTATTATTATATTATTGGCTTACAAATAAAGTAAACATATCACTTGATACCTTTTTTATGCTCTTTCCAAATATAATAATCATTTTTGTTGGAAATGAATTTCCCCCTACCTTTACATATATACCAATTCAGGGTACATATTTGCACATTAGGGCAGGGGGGGAGGGAGGGAGTTGTAAATTTTATTTCTTATGTAAATGAGAGGTAAGCTTAAACTTTACCCCCCCCCCCCCTAATATGCAAATAAATACCCTGAATTGGTATATATAGGGGCAGGGGTAAAATACATTTTGAACAAAAATGATTATTATATTGGAAAGAGCATAAAAAAAGGCATCAAGTGGTATGTTTACTTTATTTTTAAGTCAATAATATGAACTATAAAAATTTACCATGTAGCCTAGGGCTACAGGCCTACTGAGGAAAAATACCTCACAACTTTTTAATTTCCCCTCTAATAACCATAGAACAAAAACAGATCAATATGTAAATCAATCCAATTTTGTTTAACAGTTACTAGAGGGAATATACATTTCAGCCCCTTTGGAAATGAATTTCCAAAGGAAATGAATTTCCAAAGGAAATGAATTTCAGCCCCTTGCCTATATATGCCAATTCAGGGTATGTATTTCTACATTATGGGGGGTGGGGGCAAATTTTTTTCTGATGTAAATGGGAGGTAAGTTTAAACTTTACCCCCCTCTAATGTAGAAATATATACCCTAAATTGGCATATATAGGGGGGTGGGGGCTAAAATTCATTTCTGATAAAAATGATTATTATATTCATAATCAGCATAAAAAAGGCATTGAATGGTGTATTCACTTTATTCCTAACTCAATAATATGATTTGGTATATATTTACCAAGTTTTTTTTTGCACTCCTGGAAATGTACAATTATGGAGAAAAATTGGTAAAGTTCTATCAAATCATATAATTTATGAAGGAATATATTTAATACAACGTTTTATGCCTTTTTTATGCTTATTTAGAATATATTAAGAAGTTATTTCGGAAATTAATTTCAGCCCCTCCCCCCTATACAGCCTATACCAATTCAGGCTTGGGGGAGGTATGTATAGGGGGGGGGGGCTGAAATTCATTTCTGATAGAAATGATTATTATAGGCTATTCATAATCAGCATAAAAAAGGCATCAAATGGTGTATTCACTTTATTCCTAACTCAATAATATGATTTGGTAGAACTTTAACAAAAAAATCTTTTTGATAGGTACCTGACTGATGGTATGCACTGAATTCTCTGTAGGCTAACTCTTTTGATTTCTTCAAATTGATTTGAGTTTGTCAAAATAATGGAAAATGCATTGCATAGCCTATATATAATTCAGGGTAGTCAATAGCCTATATTTGCACATTAGAGGATGGAGGGTTTCAAGTTCATTTCTGATACAAATAAATGTTATAGGCTATCTTGATTCAGCATAAAGTTCTGATTCTAAAGGTAGGCTAGACTACAGTATGTTTATTTGTAAGCTCTCTCATTAGTGAGTTAATATCTTAGGAATGAAAACAATACTTCCCAGGCCTAGAATTAGCCCATATGAGATCCCTTAGGCTGGACCTAGCCTATTTTGCTGCCTAGACCTAAGTCAAGCCAAGGAATATCATTTAAGGCAGATAACCTAGGCTATTTTAGAGGATCATAATATTGCTTAGGAACCAGTCTATAGAATATGAGAATTTCAGGTAGGCTACCTTAACTGAGTCAACTGGGTACATGACACAATGTTCAAGGACCCCAGCAATGGCACCAGCTGTCATATGTGTTAATGGTCCTGATGTAGGAGGGAGACTTTCATAATCGTCTGGATCAGCCATACTATAGCATCCAGTACACCTGCTAAATGAAGACTATTTACTAAACACTTTTGATCATATTTAGGATTTTGGCCTGTTTTTTTCAGCTGTTGTGAATTTCCACGTGGAAGGCATATTTCTTTTCATTATGTAAATAAATGTAATCCTGAAACAAAATGGCATTTCAAAATAATAGCTAAAGTTTTCCATAAATGAGATGGAAAAGAAAACAATGAGTTATTAAAGTATTTTTCAAATTAGTCTATGCAATAAGCGAAATTTGGACACGAATTTCGCGTTATTTTAGTATTTCACTTAGTTTTTTTGAGAGAAGTTAAAAAGTGCGAAAAATTTGAATTGACATAAATGCTATTTTTTGTGGATCCAGATTAAATGATGCATGAATTGGCAGATACATGGAGCACGAAAGAAAAACTAGCTCTTTTTTCAGCTGTATCATCTGTTGGCAAAGATTGGTAGGTTGTCTTATTGCCATGACATGATAGGCCTATTAGTCTCAGATTGTCTGCTGCTGAATTCTCAGCCCCCCCTATTTAGGCTATACCTAACCCTCAATTGACATCTATAGGGGGGGAGGGGCTGAAATTCATTTCCGATAGAAATGCTTATTATATTCGTAATCAGCATAAAAAAAGGCATCAAATGGTGTATTCACTTTAGTCCTAACTAAATAATATGATTTGGTAGAACTTTACCCTTACAATGACCTTGAAGTTCTTTTTCAACCAAATTTTAACAAATTTTAAACAATTTTAACTCCAAACGAAATTTAGGGTGAAGTTCTAGTTGAAGGGATTCTTGCTAGCCTATCTTGGAAACTAATTGACTTAGGTCAATTAAGCTTTCAGGAATAGGTTAAATGCAGGTCTCTAAAAAATTTTGTGGGAAAGGGTTTTTGAGTCAACTATCTCTAATCTTCTCATACATCTAGGGCCTGGGGTAGCAGTGCAATGCTAGGCATACAGCTTTTCCAAAGGAAATTTCTCTTATAACATAAAAGTAGCCTTGTAGATAGGCTACCATTTAGGTAAAAAACCAGTGTCTGGGAATGCTGGCTTTTCTTCTACTTTTTAAGAAAACACAGATGGGTATTCAAACCACCATGGATGCTGGCAGGGCAGGGACATGGCCCCCTTCTGGAAATTTGTGACTATAAAGAAACCAAAGGAAAGAAAGCAAAATACAGAGAAACCATGGATAAAATGGTAAATTTCTAGGTGACACTGTAATTTAGCTAAGATGAAAGTGAAAATGTCATTTGATGCCTTTTTTTTATGCTCTTTCATAATTCAATAATGGCTTCTGGGGCTAATTGGATCTTGAGCCCTTAAAGGGACCCCAAATATATTTTATATGAATTATGAAAGAATACTAAAAAGCATCAAATGATGTTTTCACTTTCATCCTAGCTAAATTATATGACCAACTGCAAATTTACTTAACTTAACTAAGTTAACTTAACAACACTAGTTAAGTTTCAATAACTTAACTAAGTGTTGATAACTTCTTTGTTTGGTTGCAAAAATGAAATAGCTAGGGCCCATTTAAGGGCTCAAGATGCAATTAGCTCCAGAAGAAATTATTGAATTATGAAAGAGCATAAAAAAGCATCAAATGATGTTTTCACTTTCATCTTAGCTAAATTATAAGGCCCACTATCAATTTACCTAATTTTTCATTTTGAACAAACTATTTTGATAATGCATTACTTTTTATAAACACTGAGTCTAAAGGCATTAAATATTTTGGTGTTTAATAACCAAGTTCAAAACTGTTGATATTGTTAAAAAATATCTGCCCAATGCTTCAGCATTGCTCATTAAAACTGAATGCTAGGAGTTTGTATCTTAGTTTTTGTAAGTAGGCTAATGTTTTGTGTATTTTTTGTAGTTATTTACTTTTTTTTATTTTATATACTTTTCCTGTAATTGACATACTTTTTCCATTGTCTTTAGAAAAATGTCTGTCTCAAAGTTTTATTAAATAATTTTTTTTTTCAACTGAAAGCAAAGAGTAACATTAAAACTTAAAACAGTAGAAATTATTATGTATATGAGGGGGGTTGCCCCCCCTCCTCAACACCTTGCACTTCACATCACAGTTTTTCAGCACTTTAAAAAAAGTTACTTATTGTTCTAATTAAAATGACCCTTGTGTTTCAGGAGTTGACTTTTAAAGAATTGGGACAAAATTTAAACTTTAGAATAAAGAGCAAGGTGTTAAGGAAGGGGCAACCCCCTCATATATGTAATAATTTTTGCAATGCAAAGATACCTGGCTCCACCTCCACAGAAAAATCCTCTGGACAATTCAAATATGTTTCAAATCTGTTCCTTGATTTCAGTTGAAAAGCTCTTTTTTTTAATTAACTTCTGATTGTTTTCCAAATCATATCCAGTCCTAACCAAGATATAGTTTGATGTTCTGGTTCCTTGAATCCCTGGTTAATTTGTTTTAAATGTGTAAATAAATAACTGTACATTGATTACTACCATCCTATGTTTAAATTTACAATTTCAATTTTGGTTAAAATTTGAATTTACCTAAAAAATTGGCAATGAGTTGTAATTTTGGTAAAAAGCCTTTGTTAATATTACTACTAAATAATTTTGGTTGGATAAAAAGGAGTATTATTACTTGTATGGATGGAAGTTCTGTGAGACTTTTGATCTTCAGTTTTTACATAACTGAAGCCATCACCACTTCTATAATAGGATGTTCTTGTCAGTAAATACATTACATAAATTCGTTTAAATACATTGAAGTACTGCATCTAAATAGAAAAAGAAAAATATTACCATTTAAAACTGCTTAAAACTAGGTTCCTAGCAGTATATGCCACCCCAAAGAAATTTCCTGGCAATGCTGATGATTACCTGCCTTACTTTTTCCACGTCTGTGCTGGTAGATATGGGAAGGTAATATTTTAGCTATATAGGGAAAGATTTTAATTAATTCCTACTCCCCCCTCCCTACCTCTTTCAACATTTATTTGAAGCTTCATGAAGAGAAAGCAGTTTTTCTATTAAAATGCACGTTTGTAGGAATCTACCCTACCCATACCTAAACAATGACTCACTCCCCCTTCATTATAGCTGATATGTAATTATAGATAATTTCAAACATAGGCTAATTTCATTACAAATAAAGCAAATCAACTTGGTTGAATCCAGTACTGCCACTGTGCAGCATTACTTCTTTTGTAACTGGGAAGCCTAAAATATAGTTATTGATACTTTTGAATCAATTAATGTCCTCTTTGAGGTTTTTGGTTTTGGTTGGGTAACAATCAACTGAAAGAATTTTATATATTTAGAATCAGCATAAAAAGCTAATACGTCTGATATAGCAATTTTCAGCACCAAGCCGCCTGAGGCCAACACAGCTACGCATGCTCCTCCTTGACCCCAATATATTCAAAGCCTCCCTTTTTGCACCCGCCCACAAAGTTCCCATTTCCTTTAAATCTTTCTTTATGACGTCCTCCCACCCCAGATGGGGACGACTTGCTTTCAGTTTAGCCCTAGATGGTTGGCCAAAAAGAACAATCTTTGGCAATCTGTCATACTTCATCTGCACAACATGCCCTAACCACCTCAACCTTTCTTTCATTATAGCCCTAGAGAGCAGTATTGAACCACATTTTTTGTATAGCCTATTGTTTGAAATACAGTCAGTCAGCCGGGTACCCAAAACAATCCATAGGCAATTTCTCTAGAAAACATCTAGCAAGTCTTCATCTGTTTTTCGGAGCGCCCATGCTTCAGAGCCATATTTGACCACTGTCATCACTGTAGCTTCTAATATTCTAATCTTGGTTTGCAGACTTATCTTCCTATTCTTCCAGACTTTTTTTAACTGTGAAAAAACACCCTGAGCCTTGACTATTCTATTTTTGACATCTTCACTGCTCCCACCATCTTTACTAATAATACTACCAAGGTAAGTGAAGCTGCCCACCTGATCAATCTTTTCATTACCCAACATCACCTTTTCATCTTCACTTATTCCTAGCCTTAGTGACTTAGTCTTCCTAACATTAATTTTCAAACCAATTCTAGCACCCTGAACTCACAAAACCTCTAAAACTTCATTCATTTTGCTCACATTTTCATCTAAGATGCTTAAATCATCAGCATAATCCAAGTCCAGGAGACTTTTTCCTCCCCATTTGATTCCGTGGTCTCCCATTGCCTTTCCTGTGCTCCTTAAAACAAAGTCCATCAAAATAATCCATATAAAGGGGGATTCAAAAAAGGCTCATTCGATTGGAAATTCAAACAACTAGTGCCCTTTTTAATAGTCTAAAGTGTTTGGAGGGCAACTAGCCCCCCCCCCCCCCCCACGCCCAACATTCCCCCAAACACATCCAAGCAAAATTTTGAGATAGCCATTTTTTTCAGTATAGTTGATTTCCAGATAGAAAATACGTTTTTCAGGAGGACACTCCCCCACAACCCTCAGGTCAAGGGTTTTAAGTTGTGCCCTGGGGGCATTTAAGGTTTTTATAGAAGGCATTGTTGTAGAAACTTCAAAAAAAGCTCATTCGATTGAAAATTCAAAGGGTTAGTGCCCTTTTTAATAGTCAAAATATTGGAGGGCAACTAGCCCCCCCACGCCCATCATTTCCCCAAACACATCCAATCAAAATTTTGAGATAGCCATTTTGTTCAGCATAGTTGATTTCCAGATAGAACATATGTTTTTGAGGAGACATTCCCCCACAGCCCTCATGGCAAGGGTTTTAAGTTATTCCCTGGGAGCATATAAGGTTTTTAACGAAGGCATTGTTGTAGAAACTTCAAAAAAGCTTATTCAATTGGAAATTCAAAGGGCTAGTGCCCTTTTTAATAGTTGACACAAAATTTGCACTTTACTGAAAAAATACAAATGAATGTGCAATGTCAGTTTAATATACATATACTGATATTTTGTAATTGAAATGTTAATATTATTTGATTTATTAAATTTATAAAAGTAAAAAATTTTATATTTTTTCAGTAAAGGGCAAATTTTGTTCTGGCCTTGGGAAGGCATAGGGGTTTTGCACCCAACTTATGTTAATTTCTGCTCGTTTTGAGTTTGACTCGGTCAATTATTGTAATTTCTGTTCGTTTGGGTTTCATTTATTTATTGATGCTGATTTGTGGTAGTTTCACGCTTGGTAGATTATTTGATTTTGTTTTTGCTCATTTTTTGTTTAATGGAGTTCTTTACTTTTCTTTGAAAAACTTATTTTTTGAAAAAGTTTTTTAAATTAATTACTTAAAAGAAACAAGATGATGTCCACCAAAGAAAAATGAATCAATTAGTATTTTCTTTAGAAAATGACAAATTTATCCCTCCTCCCGAGATTTTCAGAAAATACGTATTGTACCCCCCTACCTCTCCTGTATTCTGGTGAATTGACACCATTGTAAGCACAGTTCTTGGATTTCTTGGGGCTTCTTAGCCCAAGTCCCATAAGGTTTGAACAAGTTCAACAAATTACCATTTTCAATAAAGCATACTATCTTTTAAAAGCAAAAGAGCTCAATGTATACTGCTTGTAAGTCTTATCTTAAATTACATTGACCAGCAAGATAAGGTGGTGGTGAAGCTCCTGTAGAGTCTTTGGCACTGAGATGGCACTAGACATCTCAATTCCCAATTGAATCAACCCTATTTGAAGTTTCTACAATAATGCATTCTGTAAAAACCTTATGTGTCCACAGGGCATAATTTACAACCAGAGGGCTGTGGGGGGGGGGGTTGTCATACTCAAAAACATAATTTCCAGACCCTTCAACTATGTTATACAAAATGGTTCTATCAAAATGTTGATCGGAAGTGTTTGCGGAAATGATGGGCATGGGAAGGGGCATTTGCCCTCCCATCGCTTTTGATTATTAATAAGGACACTAGCCATCTCAATTCCCAATTGAATGAGCCATTTTTGAAGCTTCTACGACCACGCATTCTAAAAAAAAACCTTATATGCCCCCTGGGAATTACTTACAACTTGAGCCCCGAGGGCTGTGGGGGGTGGGGGGTGTCATACTCAAAAACATAATTTCCGGACCTTTCAACTATTTTCAACAAAATGGTTATATTAAAATGTTGATCTGAAGTGTTTGGGGAAATGATGGGTATGGGGGAGGGACATTCACCCTCCGATCGCTTTTGACTATTAATAAAGGCACTAGCCCTCTCAATTCCCAATTGAATGAGCCGTTTTTGAAGTTTCTAGGACAACGCTTTCTATAAAAACCTTATATGCCCCCAGGCCATAACTTACAACCTTTGTCTTGGGGGCTGTGGGGGGTTTGTTGTCCTCAAAGACATAATTTCTGGACCAAAAGACATACAACATTGACATTGACAAAGACAAAGACATTGAACAAAAGACATAATTTTTGTTCAACTACGTTGAACAAAATGGTTGTCTCAAAATTTTGAGTGAATGTGTTTGGCAAAAATGGTAGGCATGAGAGAGGGGTTACTTGCCCGACGATAGCTTCCGGATGTTAAAAAGGTCTTTGACTATTCTTGTATTAAATTAAATAAGCCTATTACTAAGAATCTAAAACAACACTTTCTATAAAAACTTATGTGCCCCCAGGGCATAGCTTACACCCCTTTCCCTGAGGGCTGTGGGAGGGGGGGTGTCATCCTCGGTGACCTAATTTGTAGAACTTTAAAGTATGTTGAACAAAATGGCTATCTCAAAATTTTGATTGGATGTGTTTGGGGAAATGGTGGCGTGAGAGGTGGGTTTGTTGCCCTTCAATCAATTTCGATTATTAAAAAGAGCACTAGCTCTCTCAATTTCCAATTGAATGAGCCCTTTTTTAAGTTTCCACAACAGTGCTTTCTGTAAAAACTTAATATGCTCCCAGGGCATAATCTACAACCCTTACCCTGAGGAGTTGGGGGGTTGTCATCCTTTTTTTTATTTACTCTCAAGAGCTAATTTCTTTAACTCTCAACTACATTGAAAAAAATGCCTATCTCAAAATTTTAATTGGTTGTTTGGGAAATGGTGGGCGAGCCCTTTCAATGAAAGGGCACTAGCCCTTTCAATTTTCAATCGAATGAGCCCTTTTTGAAGTTTCTACAACAGCACTTTCTATAAAATCTTATATGTCCCAAGGGCATAACTTGCAACCCTTGCCCTGAGGGCTCTGAGGGGGGGGGGGGTTATCATCTTCCAAGACCTAATCTCCAAAACTTTCAACTGCATTGAACAAAATGGATATCTCAAAATTGTGATTGCATGTGCTTGGGAAAATGGTGGGCAGGAGAGGGGGGTTAGCTGCCCTACAATCGCTTTCGACTATTAAAGAGGGCACTAGGTCTTTCAATTTCCAATCAAATGAGCCCTTCTTGAAGTTTCTACGACAGCGCTTTCTATAAAAATTTTATATGCCCCCAGAGCATAACTTACAACCTTGGCCCTGAGGGCTCTGAGGGGGTTATCATCCTCAAAGTCCTAAGTTTCAAAACTTTCAACTGCGTTGAACAAAATGGATATCTCAAAGTTTTGATTGCATTTGCTTGGGGAAACAGTGGGCGTGAGAGGAGGGTTAGTCCCTCCAATCACTTTCAACTATTAAAAAGGGCACTAGCCATTTCAATTTCCAATTGAATGAGCCCTTTTTGAAGTGTTTACAACAGCGCTTTCTATGAAAACCCTATATGTCTGACTATTAAAAAGGGTACTAGCCCTTTGAATTTCCAATTGAATGAGCCTTTTTTGAAGTTTTAATGACAACCCTTTCCTCTATGCCCCCAGGGCAGAAATTAAAACCTTGGCTCTGAGGACTCTGGGGGAGTGTCCTACTCAAAGACATCTCAAAATCTTGATTGAATGTGTTTGGTAAAATGGTGGGCATGGAAGGGGTGTTAGTTGCCTTCCAATCACTTTTGACTATTAAAAAGGGCACAAGCCTTTCCAATTTCCAATTGAACTAGCCCTTTTCCAAGTTTCTACTACACCTCCTTTGGTACAAAGTGGCCTGGTCTAAAACCAACCAACCAAAAAAAAAAAAAAAAAAAAAAAAAAAAAAAAAAAAAAAAACATTGTGCAAACATTGTTCTTTACATAGGCAGCTTTATTGCTCTGCCTGTGATACTGCTGAGAACTACAGCTGACCCAGAAAAGATGATACCATTTTTGGTATTTATGAGAATTTTCTGGGTTCCTTTTGTCAAGGAAGCCTCAATCCAACCTATAAGCCCAACATGGACTCCATAGCATTTAGGTTCAGTAACTGCAGGTCATGCTGCACCTTGTCAAAAGCTTTTGCTAGTGCAAGTTTCCAGTCACTAAGGAAGGCTTCGAATGTTAAGGTTATCTGGAATATCTTATTCTCATCAAGCTTCTTGATCCTTTTGAGGACATTTTCTGCAGTTATAACAGGGAGAGGCATAGAAGTAAGAATCAGGGTTGATGGAATTGCAGGTAGTGGTTTGGGCAATGACCTGGTAGAAAAATTTGTTGCAAAGCTATCATTGTAGATATTGGCAATATTTTTAAGATTAAAAACATTAGTGCTGTCCTCTTTGTTGAGATGAGTGATGCTCTGCCTTAAGGGGTTTGCAGAGGAGGCATAATGCCAAAACATATTTGGATGTTTTTTTGATTCAGCAGCAATCAACTCTTCATGTTCTTTTACTATTTTTCTGGTGAGGTTTCTCAGCTTATTTTGGCACTTTTTGTAATTTTCGTAATTGCTGTCACACTTAAATGCTTTTTTTGCATCAATCAGTGTGGTTTTGAAATTATTCCAGTTAGTTTTAATATCATCTCTGGTTAGCGCCTCCCAATTAACCTTTGCAAGGTTTTGGCCAATCAGTTGATAATTTGCAAAAGTTATTTTGACCTTACTATTTACTTTGAAGTTGACTTGTATTTTAGCTAAGATACAGATGTGGTCACTGCTACCAACCACAGGGAGGTAAGATGTTGATAGGATTTGGTTAGGGTTGCTGGTAATAAGAAGGTCTAGTTTTGAGGGTTCCTGCAAGTGTCTAAAATGAGTAGGCTGGCTCACAATCTGGGTTAAAAAATGGTCTGTAAGGATATATATTGTGTCAGGGATTCTAGTCCTGGTGTTGCTAGTTTTTTGGTTTGGAATGGGGGTGATGGATGTGACACTGTAAGCTCAGCCAGAGTTAACTAAGCTCCAAAGGGGCACCTGGAGAAATCTGGGGAAAAACTCAGGAAGAGTCAAATGATTTGCCCCCAACTGTTCAGTGCACTCCTAGCCAAAGACATCAAGATCAGGAGAGCAGTGCCTATGCAATGCAGACCATTGTTCAGCATGTGAAAAATATTTTTTTTTTAAGTTTAAAGACTTCGTTGTGATAGAGGAAAGACTATTCAGTGGGGGAAACTCTAAGCCATCCATCCAGCTAACCTCCAGCATATTAAAATCTCTAAAAAGGAATATGGTCAAGTACTTCTTATAATTTGCTTTAGAAATCATTTCAGATACTGCAAGGTATGAAACATTGATCATTGGTAGAAGGACTACAATATAAAACGCCCAACATAAATGACTCAAGACCAAACTTAATATTGACATACATATTCTCAACCAAACTGCTGCTAGAATGAATATTAAATAAACTTATAGTCTCAGCTTTCAGCTATTGCTTGCAGTAAATCACAACTCTTGAACAAAGTGGGTCATTCAGGTTACTCTACAGGTTATATCTAGGAACCTGAATATTCAATTCTTTAATCCTTGAAATAGAGTTCTTGGGACAGACCTCACAAATACGAACAATATCAGGGCTCAGTTCATAGCAAACATGCTTCAATTCAGGGAGTTTTGGAACAATTACGTCATAGTTTCATAAATCACCTTTAACATATTATTTAATTGAGCTCTGCCCTCAGTAGTGTTTCCATTCTGGCTATTTTTTTTAGCATAACTCTGTTCTTTAGCACTAATTTTAGATACTTTTCTTTTATTTACACTATGTACAGGAAGGAGACATGGGTTTAAAGCTACATTCTGTTGACTGGGGCAATGGCTTCAGGCCCGTTTTCTTCTTCTTCTATTTAACAGCAGGCGGGCTTTTCAGTAATACTATTTAGCCCTTTTCCTTTTGCTTCACTCTGTGGGCTACAGAGCTACTGGCTTGATTGCCTCATGATTATTAGATATTTTCAGATATCTTTCAGTAGATCTTTAGACTCTAGGAGTTCAATTATGAGATGATAGATGTCGATTTCTATGCTCTGTGTGCAGGTATAGTTGGCTAGGCTCTTGGCTGATAGTGAGATTTTGTGGTGTTTGAAGCATTTTAACAGTTTACAAAGTAAGGTATGTTGTGCAGACATCAGCGTATTACATTCAAATAGGCAATGGTCAATTGTTTCATTATTCATATTACAATGCCTGCAAAGAGGGGACAGGGGAATTGAACCACTTGAATTAGAAAATTTATACGAGAATGCAAGAAAATTTAGTCCATTTGTTCCACAACAAATTCTATGATAAATTTTAGAAAGACATTTATTGGGAAAGGGGAAAGGATAGGATTAATCTTATTAAAATTAATATCTGATAGTCTCCATCGGTAAATATCTCTAATCAGGATTGTTCTCCCACTTGGCTGGTCAATATTTATAGCATTTTTTGCTATTTCATCAACCTGATGATTACCACTTATGCCAGAGTGGCTAGAATATACTGAAAATAAGTTCTTATGCCACTTGAGGCAAGATTATCTATGATTCTGAGACAATGATAAGTGTCAATGTCCAACTTATACTGAGGAGCTGAAAATTTTACGATCAAAAGAAACACCACAGTATGGCCCTGAGGATGATTTGAGCAGGATCGGTTCGGTACAACTACTGATTAATTGAGATAATAGTTCACCAGAAATTTATTTTAAATTTCTTAAAATGTTGCTGTTGCTTCAATCAAATTTTGTTAACCAGCAGCAGCTCTTTCCTTGATTTCTTCTATTTGCTCTTTTCTGTGTTGTCGGTCTTCTTTTGAGGTGTCAGCATAGAAATGGATGTCTCCTTTTTTATGCAGGACTGTGTTAGAATGTCAATTTTCATTTTCAATGAAGTAACTGAGAACAATATTGGGTCTGGCCGATTGGACGAGCTGCCAGCATTGGGGTTATTGCTTGGCAGCCTTTGCAAATTGGTCAGTGCACCAACATCAATTTGGAACTCGCTTTTTAAAAAATCCCGTAAGAAATGCAAGTTGGTTTAGGGTGAAAAACCATATGCAACTTTTTTCAAGCGTCTTTTCTATCTGTCATTCTCTTCCTGCACTATATTTCGAACTTCATTTTACAGCTTAAAAACTACGGCTTGATTTTCTATCTCCTCATCATTGGCAACTGACAGAGGTACCCATATTATCGTGAAATGCAATATTTATATCTTTCATTTCATTACGATGCTCATTTAGTGCTGACTTCAGCAGCTGGGTTGAACCTCTGTATTTACACATGGGACATACCAAGGTCATTAATTTATACACAGACACCATATTCAGTGGCTGGACATTGAGAGACACAGTGCACATAACCACTGGTCACATTCATCACAATGTACAGCCCATGAACTATTGTCCAGTAAACATCCAGCAACAGCACATTGACATATGCCTTTTTCAGGGGTTGTTGGTTTCAGGCATTTGTTACTTTGTGGAGGAGGCATCACACTGGTAATGCTGTACCGGCCTTTATTTGCCATCCAGTGATTACCAGAATCAAATAATTTTAACTTCATTAAATAGTTAAGTCTTGTGTGAAGGGAGAGGGGGAAGGGGCCCTAATGGGGTCCTAATGGAATAGGACCCCTATTTCATTAAGACTTTTAAGACTTTTGTTGCTATTTATGTTATGATGAATGAAACACACTGCTGCAGAAGGTTTCTATTGGCAACCATCTCATGAATGAACCACAAAGACTGTTAAGACTTTAGTTGCTGTTCATGTTATGATGAATTAAGCACACTGCTTGAAATACAAATTGGTTTTATTGATTCCTGCAAAATAACAATTTTAATAGTTAATCAATTGGAATGGTTACTTGATTTGTTTCTTTTCTCCCTTGTTACAGGATTTGCAGTTGCATTGGTGTTTTGGCTTCTCAGTCTGTCATATTTTTACTTGTTTAATGTAGTCTCTGGTTATGACAAGTCATAGTACTGTTTTAAACATAATCATATGTTTTTATTTTAGTGTATACACTTTGTTGTAAAAGGTAATCTGATATGTGTTAAACAAATTTCGTTGAGAACCTTGGAATGAGTTGGGGAATTTGATTAATGTCACCAGTTTAATGTCAAATTAGACTTGAGGCTATAATAATAAACATTCTCTTTTTTCTTGTTATTTCTATTATATTATGTTTTTTCCTGTACAAAGAATGGACAGCTTTTATGGAATTTTGATTTTTTTTTTATCATAGGGAGTCTGTTGGAAAGGTTTTGAAGTCTCACCTTGATGGTAACCAGCCTTCAGATTGGTCTACTCCAGAGAATTGTGCCATCCAGTATGAAGCAATTGTCAGTTCATTGATTACACCAAGAAAAACATTTCGAATTTCATCAGTTGATATTGATCAGACTATAATAAAGCGCCTTCGGCAAGAGAGGATCAGTGAGCTTAACAGCACAGCTGAAAGATCTAAGAAAGCTTACTTGAAATTAAAGGGACAAATTGAAGCTATTCAAGATGGGCTACAAAACCATAGACTTCAGGAAATCTGGAGTGAAATTTTAAGGTTGGTTCAGTGGTAGTAGCTTAAAAAACCCAGAACTTTCAATTACGTTTAAGTAAGATTAAATTAAAAACATAGCATTCCACAGAAATAAAGAGTAAAAAAGAAACATAATTAGAATTAAGTTAGCTTGCATAAGGTATCCAACCTAAAACTTATGCAAATCAGTATAAATGATGAAATGAGACCTAAAGTGAATGGAAATTAAAATGAAATTTCATCTTGAACTTAAGACAAACAGAAATCACCAGGAATAAGTGTTCCATAACCTCCCCTCAAAACTCCTAAAGTTATATATGCATTTCACTGAAAAGTAAAAATATTGCTCAGATCAAAAGTTGCGCTTCGTTATTCGATTTTTCAATAAATTTAAATGGAATATATGCTAGTTGCACCATGTCACCAGACACGTTTTTATGGCTATAGCATGTATAGTTCGTTGTTGAAAGATATAGTATTTATTTACGTTTCTTAATTTATGGAGACTGCTTAAAAGAGTGGACAGCAAAAGCCAATTTCAAGACATTCAATTTGTTCCTAATCCCTACTTTTCAGGTGTTTGATCTTTGTTTTAGTTGGTCCAATACAAGTGATAGGGATTTATTGGGGACATGTGAGGCCCATACCTCAGATAATTTTGGGAGGGAAGAGTACCTCCACAGCACCCAATTGTGGGTGCTGAGGGTAAGATGCAAATTTATAACAATAAACTCTTACCTAATGTAATAATTTTATTCACTTAATGCAAATACAAGGGGTGCAAATAAAATAAGAATGTCTCTCCAACAAGGAATTATATGAGAGTTACTTAATTTCACTGTTCGTATCTTGCGTTAGTCCTGCTATTGAGTATACTTGTCACCTTTTTGCTAGTTCCCCAAAGACAAATATTTCTCCTCTCCAGTAAATCCAAAATCGAGCCATCAACAACATGATAATTATGTTAAACATGATAAACAACATGATAATTATATTATCAATTCCTCTCAGTCAATACGGGAATGTATTGACGTTGTGTCTATGGTGTTGCTTCACAAGTATCTACTCTATCTTTCGTAGAAGGAGCTATCGAAGCTCATATCTAGCAAAGTTGTGCCAATAAGATATTCATGTCACAGTGCTGCTCGTCAGGACAACTCACTTCTGGGAAATCACCGCCAGGAGCTTTGGAACGAGAGTTTCGTTCAACATATAATCGCCATGTGGACATACCATCCTGTAGAGATTATCTCAAAAGAATGTTCTCTTAGTCATAGGCAGTGCAATAGCTCTGCCTAAGTAAAGAGCGATGTGGGTAATATGTTTTATTTTTTTTTTTTTTTTTGGTTTTAGACCAGGGCACTTCATATAGAAGGAGTTGTCATAGAACCTTCGGAAAGGGTTCATTCAACTGGAAAATGGAAAGGCTAGTGGCCTTTTTAATAGTTAAAAATGATTGGAGGGCCACTAACACCCCTCCCACGTCCACTATTTCCCTAAACCCATCCAATAAAAATTTTGAGATAGCCATTTTGTTCAACGTAGTTGAAAGGTCCAGAAATTATGTCTTTGAGAATGACAACCCCCCCACAGCCCTCAGGGCAAGGGTTGTAAGTTATGCCCTGGGGGCATATAAGTTTATATGGAAAAGATGATCGTATAAACTTTGGAGGGAGCTCATTGGATTGGTAATCAAAAGTTCTAGTGCCCTCTTTCAGATTCAGAGTAATCGGAGGATGGATAACCCCCACCCCTCCACACACACACCTTATATTTTCCCAAAATGCAACCTATAGAAATTTTCAGATGGCCATTTTTTGTTGCAGAAACTTCGAAAAAGGCTCATTCGATTGGAAGTTGAAGGGGCTAGTACCCCTTTTAATAGTGAAAAGTGATTGGAGGGGAACTAACCCCCCTCCACAAAATTTTGGGATAGGCATTTTGTTAAAAATAGTTAAAACGTCCAGAAATTATTTCTTTCAGAATGACAACCCCCCCCCCCAGCCCCCAGGCCAAAAGTTGTAATTTATGCCTTTGTGCCACATAATGTTTATATAGAAAGGATGATCGTATAAACTTCGAAGGGGGCCCATTAGATTGGTAATCAGAAGTTCTATGGCCATTTTTGAGATTCAGAGTGATCGGAGGGTGGATCCCCCCCCCCCCCCCGCACACACTTTGTATTTTCCCGAAGTGCAATTTATAGAAATTTTGAGATGGCCATTTGTTGTCGTAGAAACTTCGAAAAAGGTTCATTCGATTGAAAATTGAAGGGACTATTACCCCTTTTAATAGTCAAAATTGATTGTAGGGCAACCAGCCCCCCCCCCCACGCCCATCAATTCCTAAAACACATCCAACCAAAATTTTGAGACAGCTATTTTTTCCAGCGTAGTTGAAAGGTCTAGAAATTATGTCATTGAGGATTACACCCTCCCCCAGAGCCTTAGCACAAGGATTATAAATTATGCCCCGAGGGCATATAAAGTTTTGATGGAAAGGGTGGTCGTATAAGCTCCAGAGGGGGTTCATTTGACTGGAAATCAGATGTTCTAGTTCCCTTTGTAAGAGTCAAAGGGTTTGGGGCAGCCTCCCCCCCCTTACGTTATATTTTCCACAAATGCATCCGATACAAATTTTGAGAAAGCCATTTGTTTGAGAAATAGTCCAAAGATCACATAATAAGGCTTTTGGGATGGACAGAATCCCACAGAGTCGGGGGGTAAGGACTGTAAGTGATGCCCCAGGTGCATATAAGGTTTTAATGGAAGGGTTGGTCGTGTTTTGTTACCAATAGTACAAAAATCATTTAACAATGTCTTTATTGTGGACACAATCCCTCAGAGCCCATGGGAAAGGGTTTTAAGTTATGCCCAGGGCATATAACGTTTTTATGGAACAGGTAGTTTTATAAACTTTAGATTGGATGGAGCTGATTTGATTGGAAGTCGGAAGTTTTAGTTCCCTTTTTAAGAGTCAAAAGTGAATGGTGGGCAATCAGCCCCCCCCCCCCCAAGCCTATCATTCCCCAAAACATATTGATCGAAATTTTAAGAGAGCTATTTCATTCAGCATTCTTGAAAGGTCCAGTGTTGGGGATGTCAACCTCCCCACAGTCCTCAGGACAAGGGCTATAAGTTAGGCAATTCGTTCATTGTGTACACCTAGTATAGGTTATTGAGATAGGTATGTATGTTTGAAGTTTACTTTTCAAGAAGACGGAGAATAGTCAGTTGAGCCTTTCAGAGAATGTTGAGGTGAGTGTTGAACTAAATCAAAACACGTTATGTGTATACGGATTGTCAAAAGGTTGTAACACAGGAATAACTGAGTATATCAATTCGGAAAATTCAGGAAATGATAAGGGAGATGATCAAAAGGCAATATTTGCATGATATCAATACTACTACAACTACCACCACTGCTACTACCACACTACTCCATTTACAGTATTAAGGGGAAATTTGAACTAAATCAAAAGACGCCATGATTTGGGTGTTAATTTGAAACTTTCAGAGAATGCTTAAAGGGGAACACCATCTGACCAAAAGGCAATTTGTGCATACTACTGCCAATACTTCTGTTACTCCTACATTTACTACTGTTACTACTACTTCTATTGCTGCTACTTATAAGGCTAAGAGCATTGAAATGAAAATTTTAACAAGTATATCAACAAACAGGCCATCAAAAGGACATATCAGCAAGTTCATAGCAACAGATAACTGTATTAAGTTGAAACTTCCAGAACTTGATGAGAGGGATGTTCAACTGACCAAAAGGCATTAGGTTAATACTACTGCTGCTAGCGGTACTACCACTATTCAATACTATCACTAGTAATATCAATACTAGTACTGTGACTACTATTACAATGTGCCTATGGACTATGGATTCTATGGACTATGGTTTCTTTTAAGAAATAGAAAAAACTGAAAAGATAAGAAATATTATTTTTTCCATGAAAAAGACTATGTCAATAAAAACGAACAAAAATTAATTTAAAAAACTTTTTCTACAAAACAAGTTTTTCAAAGAAAAGTAGAGAGCTCCATTAAACCAAAAATGAGCAAAAATAAAGTCAAATAATATTCCAAGCGTAAGACTACTACAAATCATTATCAATAAATAAACGAAATTCAAAACGAACAGAAATTACAATAAATATCCAAGTCAAACTCAAAACGAGCAAAAATTAACATGAGTTGGGCTGATAACCCCCATGCCTTATCAAGACCAGAACACAATTTGCTCTTTACTGAAAAGAAAATATGATTGAAATGTTTTCACTGTTCTTACTTTCATAAATAAAAAATTATCTAAACTTGAGTAGATATCAGTATATGTCAATTAAACTGACAATCCACGGTCATTTGTTTCTCTTTTTTTTCAGTAAAGCGCAAATTGTGTTCTGGTCTTGAGAAGGCATGGGGGTTATCAGCCCTACTCATGTTTATTTTTGCTCGTTTTCAGTTTCACTCGGCTATTTATTTTCTGTTTGTTTTGAGTTTAATTTTTTTTATTGATAATGATTTGTGGTAGTTTTACGCTTGGAGGATTATTTAACTTTATTTTTGCTCATTCTTGGCTTAATGCCATTCTTTACTTTTCTTTGAAAAACTTGTTTTGTGGAAAAAGTTTTTTAAATTAATTACTTTAAGAAGAGGTTTAATTAAGTTGTCTCTCATGTTCTAGGTCCGTGGAACTTCTTGTACCATAAAGTGTATTAATCAAATATCTATAACAGAGCCAATTATCATTATAGACCTTAAAGATGATGCCGCATCCTTCACACAGATGCTTCTCTCATCACTACCTGATGACCTGTTTGTGCTTCCAAAATCTAAGTAGTTTTCATTTCTGCATCACTTGGGTTCTACTTCTGATCTTGATTTTGTTCTTTCTAATGTTCCTGAGCTCCGGGATGTCATGGTTGATGTAGCCGATGATAAGCTACTAGCGACCATCTGTATTTGCAGTTCCATTTGTATCTGTCTCTTCCACAAATACATAAAAAGTCCAATTGGTTTCGGAAGGTGTTTTGGGATAGTATTGACCTGCCACTTTATCAAAGTGTACTGGATTCAATGCTTTCCAGAATCAAAATCCCTTCCCACCTACT
The DNA here is from genome assembly GCF_049724085.1 of Artemia sp. Qi Xiang Cuo. Classification (NCBI taxonomy): domain Eukaryota; kingdom Metazoa; phylum Arthropoda; class Branchiopoda; order Anostraca; family Artemiidae; genus Artemia; species Artemia sp. Qi Xiang Cuo. Next base: position 52,269,359 of record NC_142794.1, read on the forward strand.
CTCTACAACGCTGAAGAGTGATTGCCTTGATCTGGATTGCTATCTTGCCGAAATCACTCATTCGCTGAAAATCGCCGCCTCAGCGGCAGTTCCATCAGAGAATATTCGGTTGGTACACGGAAAAAGGGATGTAAGGCGGATCCTGAGCTGAATTTCGCAAAGCACCATCACAAACTTTGGTTTAAGATATGGGTTGATTGTGCCCGTCCAATATCCGGTCTCTTTTCTGGAATTTTCAGATCTACAAAGAAATATTACCATAAAGCGGTACTCTTTTGGAAGATACAGCAGGCATCTAACCTGTCACGTGATGTCAGAAATAACCCACAGCAGCTTCTTCTTCTTCTTCTATTTAACAACAGGTGGGCTTTTCAGTAATACTATTTAGCCCTTTTCCTTTTGCTTCACTCTGTGGGCTATAGAGCTACTGGCTTTATTGCTTCGTGATTATTAGATATTTTCAGATATCTTTCAGTAGATCTTTCGACTCTAGGGGTTCAATTATGAGATGATAGATATCGATTTCTATGCTCTGTGTGCAGGTATAGTTGGGTAGGCTCTTGGCTGATAGTGAGATTTTGTGGTGTTTGAAGCATTTTAACAGTTTTTGTGGTTGTGTGTCCCAGTTTGAGACACTTCTGACACTGGATAGGCTTTGGTTTGTATTCCTTGTGTGGTTTGATTTGCCCAAATGGGAATAACTTTTCTGGGATATTAATTTTTTTCTTCAGTGTAAATTAGAAAGATCTGCTTGTTTTAAGGCCATTAGAGTTAGGTTTACCAAGTTGGGCAGCATCTTCAACTTGGATTGTGTTGCCACTCCTATCTGAGAGCCCTTCTTTTAACTCCTGACTAAGTATTTCTGGAGGAACATTATAAACTACTATTTTTGTTGGGGGTTGTTTTAGGTTCCATTTAGATGCATTAATTGGGGTATTCAGAAGGGATTTTAGGTTGATTGTTGTGTCTGCTAATTTTTAATCTTGGACAGTTATTAGCAGAGATCCATCACAGTGAATATTAAGAGAGAACATTGATTTTAGCAATTTGAAAATTGCAACTCTTATTGAAGTAATCTTTTTTATTTCAAAGGGGGTAATAAGAGAAATTTTAAGGTAAATTCCTAAGTTTTGGGAGGGAGGATCTTGGGTAGGGAGAGGGGAAATGCTTCTGATTAGGGAGATTTTTTCCTTTTTTTAGAGCTTCTAGAAAGCACCTCTTGAAACGCATTATCATGATTTATAGTGAAATTGGCCCCTACACTAATCATTGTACTATTCTCAGAATCGGAACTATCATATGAACTTCGAGATAGTGCGCTTGACCAGCCAGGATGCGTATCAGTTTCACTGGTATTTGGGTTGGGATCTGGGGGGACTTTTTTTTGGAGGACTTTTAATCATTGCCTATTGGAAAAAGCTTTAAACTAAAACAAGAAAGGATAATACAATGATAACAAACCGTCTGCACTGTGCTATGAGGAAAAATTCAGGATCAAAAGGAACACCACAGTATGGCCCTGAGGATGATTTGAGCAGGATTGGTTCGGTACAACTACTGATTAATTGAGATAATAGTTCACCAGAAATTTATTTTAAATTTCTTTAAATGTTGCTGCTGTTTTGAAATGTTGCTGCAGCTTTGGAAGCAAGTATCAAAATTCAGTTCTTCATCTTAGAATTCTAATCCAATAGATAATACTTCATGGGAAAGACACTTCTCTGTATTTTCTGATAGGCCTCCACCTTTGGATATACCATTCCGCCAGACCCTCCTTCTCCATTTTTCTCAACTAGACCATAGCCGGAATTTCGTTCCTATGACGCCGTCGTCCGTTCTTACCCAGATTCGTCTACTTAAGTAAGGTAAAACTCCTGGCTCAGATGGGCTTCAACCTGAACATCTGATGTATGGTACCGAAAAGCTAGTTGAACATATTGCGCTTGTCTTCCAGGGTTGCATTGCGCAACAGTACGTACCCACTGCTTTATGTGAGGGTATCGTGATTGCTTTCCCAAAAAGAATAAGGATCCTCAGTCTTTTGATTCTTATCGTCCGATCCCAGCTTGCTCAGTCATCGCGAAACTCTTTGAAAAGATCCTTCTGCTAAATATTTCGGATAGGTGTGATCATGGTGATTATCAGTTTGGTTTTCGCGGGGGCCTTAGCGTCGGTAACGCTCATGCCGTCTCCGTGTCTATTCTCGAAAAGTATGAGAAACTAAAGAAACCCCTATATTTTTGTGCCATTGATATATCTAAAGCTTTTGACTCGGTCCTTCCCTCGCAAGCTATGTTGGCTCTCCTAAAATTAGGAGCGAATCCATTCATATGCGCCTCTGTATGGCAGTGGTATCAGAGGGCTTCTATTCGCGTACGAGGGGAAAGTCTTTATAATGGCCGGATTCCTGTACGTCGTGAAGTTAAACAGGGCTTGGTCTTAAGTCCTGTAATCTTCAACAATGCAATCTGTTCTACCACATGTAGAATACCACCTTTTCTCATTGAGCCGTCTATCGATGCAAGTCATATTGCGTACGTGGATGATATTATCCTTTTGTTAGACGATGTGAAGTCGCTACAGATCGCTGTGGATAACCTTTATGATGGTTTTCTTGATATTGGATTATCAGTTACTTCCACAAAAACCGAATTTCTTGTTTTTGGTTGTTGCCAGCCTCCTGACTCCAAGATCCATGTTGGCCCTTCTACTATTTCTGCTTCCATGTCTCTCAAATTTTCTTGGGCTTCCATACGGAACATCAATTCGAGCAACACGATCACTCATTATTAAAACATTGAAGGAAAAGCTGACAATAAGAAAATTCAATAAGAAAACAGTCGGTCGTCTTTATAACGCTTTTTTCTCCTCATGTTTTCTTTTTAGTCCCTATTTGGAAGTTTTTCACCACTTCTGAACAAAAACAATTTTTTTCGCCATTTTTCAGATTTGAAATATCTTCTTCGTATTCCGATTTGGACCCGTAACAGATGCATATCAAGACGTTGTGGAGTCTTCGAAATTTGTGGGAAAATGGATAAGCTATTAGCTAAATTCTGGTTAGATGCGAATCAGTAGTCGATTTTCCACTCAACTGTATTTCATTGCTCTGAGTCATTCTAATTTTGTAATTCTTATGTTTGTTTATCTGTGCTCACACGTGTGTGTGTCCCCGGTAAGAAGTTTTCTTCTTCTTCTTCTATTTCACAGCAGGCCGGCTTTTCAGTAATACTATTTAGCCCTTTTCCTTTTGCTTCACTCTGTGGGCTACAGAGCTACTGGCTTGATTGCCTCTTATTTATTAGATATTTTCAGATATGTTTCAGTAGATCTTACGACTCAAGGAGTTCAAATATAAGATGATAGATGTCGATTTCTATGCTCTGTGTGCAGGGGTAGTTGGCTAGGCTCTTGGCTGATGGTGAGATTTTGTGGTGTTTGAAGCATTTTAACAGTTTACAAAGCAAGGTATGTTGTGCAGACGTCAGCATATTACATTCAAATAGGCAGTGATCAATTGTTTCATTATTCATATTACAATACCTGCAAAGAGGGGACAGGGGAACTGAATCACTTGAATTAGGAAACTGGTACGAGAATGCAAGAAAGTTTAGTCCATTTGTTTCAGAACGAATTCTATGATAAATTTTAGAAAAATACTTATTGGGAAAGGGGAAAGGATAGGATTGTTCTTATTAAATGTAATATCTGATAGTCTCCATCGGTAAATATCTCTAATGGGGATTGGTCTTCCACTTGGCTGGTCAATATTTATAGCATTTTTTGCCATTTCATCAAGCTGATGATTACCACTTATACCAGAGTGGCTAGGAATATACTGAAGATAAGTTCTTATGCCACTTGAAGCAAGATTATCTATAATACTAAGACAATGATAAGTGTCAATGTGCAACTTATACTGAGGAGCTGAGGTCACCAACTCAAGGCTTGATAAAGAGTCAAAATAGACTATAATATTTTTTGAATTAGCAATCAAAGGTTGGTTTTCCATAAGGTGTTCTAATGCCATGACTATGGCATTTAACTCAGCAGAAATTATAGATACATTATTATACAGTCTATCACCCATTGCAATTTTCAGGTGAGGAAGCAAAGAACCACTTGCTACCTTCTCATTCATTTCTGATCCATCAACAAATATTTGAAAGTATTTCTTATAGGTAAATGTATTAATTTCAGCAAATTTTTTCTGGACAAAAGCAATGGGGGTTAAATCTTTATTTCACTTTGAGAAATCAGTATTTATTATGGGGATTGACCAATTCAATGGAGGGGATTTGGGGAAAATAGGTGCAACAGACTTTGCTGGCACAAGGAGTTTCCACTGAGTTTTGGTAGTCTCATTTTTAATGAGTCAATACACAACTATGTTTTTTAGCCAATAATGCTGGATGTGTAAACTACTTGATTCAATTCGTGTTAGATATATTGTAAATCGTAGACTTCATCCTTCCCTTCTTGTTAATGTATCACTCTCCATTCGCAGGCACTTGGTGCTTGTGGCTTTCCTGAGACCAAATATCAGGCGTATTATATGATTTTGTATTGTTTCAATTTTTTGCATCTGGGTCTTTGCACATGCACCGTAGACGATGAGCCCATAGTCAATATGGGGCCTTATATATGATTGATAAAACTGGAGTAAGGTTTTCTCCTTACAGCCCCAGGGTGTGGAAAGAAGTCTTTTTAGTATATTTGCTTTTCTATAGCATTTTTTTTTATTGTGTTTGAAATGTGGAGGTGGAAATTAAGTTTTTGGTCAAGCATGAGACCTAGGTAATTAATAAGATTATCTTCTGGAATAGTTGTTCCATTTAGAGATAGTCTTGCATTAACATGATTTCCCTTTCGGTGAAGTTGGATTATTTTTGACTTGGTAGGTGCAGTGGGTACATCTGAATGTTGAGAGAATTTTTCAAATCGGAAAAGTGACTTTTGGAGCTTTGACTGTGCTATCTCAAAGGTGTTGCCAGATGACAATAGCACCAGATCCTCAGCATATTGTAGATTCGTGTGGGGGAGGTTCATGTCCCAGAGATATAGGGCAAAGAGGAGGCAGCTGAGGACTGCTCCCTTAGGAAGGCCTTTGGTTATTGTCTTTTGGGGTGAAGAGGCTGAACCTACACAAACAATGAAACTTCGCAATTCTATGAAAGATTTTATAAAAGATACTAGCTTGGGGGGTAGTCCAAGGTATGCAAGTTTGTTTAAAAGGATTTGGTGGTTCACATTGTCATATGCCCCTTCAAAATCTAGGAAAGCTGCAACTAGGACATTATTTTTTGAGAATGGTTCATTTATTGCATTTGTTAACAATATGAAAGCATCTGTTGAGGAGTGTTGTTTCCTGAAACCAGTTTGAGTGTGAGGAATCATGTTATTTTTTTTTCTACAAACCAGAGGAGTCGATAATATATAATTTTCTCCATTATTTCCCCATCACAGGAGTAATCATTATGGGCCTATAAGACTCAGGGTTATTTTCGGGTTTATATTTCTTTAGGATTGGTAGGAGCGACGAACAATTCCATTTATTGGGGAACATAGAAGATGCCCAAGCATGATTATAACAATTTAGAAGTTCCTGTTTGTATGAAAAGGTGAGAGTCTTTATCCATGTAGGGTGTATATTGTCATAGCTGCCGCTAGTCTTGTTCCTAATATGATGTATTGCATTATTCATTTCCTGGATTGAAAATGGGCTGGTTTTATACTCGGATCCTGGGCGTGGTTGGTAACTTAGGTTCATAGGAATTGGGGACATTTTGCTGCAATTATTTGCTGTTAGCTTATTAACAAAAAGAGTGGCAAATAGCTTAGCCTTTTCATTATCATTGTCATAATGGGTATTATTATGTATAAGCTCATACAGGAGTGGGTTGGGGGAAGTCTTTTTCCCACAGATGTGGATTATGACTTTATGTATAATTGGCTAATGTGTTTCTCTGGAGAGATTATTTGCAAAATTATTCCAATAGTTATATTTAGCATTTATTATCGTCCTTTTTAGATTAGATTCTGCTTGTAATTTTTTTAAATATGTAGTAGGTGATGGTTTTTTTTATGAATGTTCTCCTAGCTGCCTTTTTTGTTCTCCATTTATTTTGGCACTCGTTTGTCCACCATGCTTTGGGAATGTGTTTAGGGAAGGTTTTCTTGGGTTTTGTCCTGGGGATAGCATGATTAGCTGTATTTATTAGTAAGGATGCTAACAATTCAGCATGTGTGTCAACTGTTGTGTTTGAAATGCATGAATTTTGGGTGAAACTTGTAATTTCATCATTTAGCTTATTTTGGAACATAGACCAATTCACTTTAGTGTTGATATATTTGGAGGTATGTGATAGGGTTTCAGCAGGTTCGTTTAGGGAGTAAACTATAGCAAAGTGGTCAGTACATAGATTATTAATTTTATTTATATAAATTTTATTCAAAATATTTAATGACACAATTTGTAGGTCAATTGTAGAGAAGCTGCCACTTTTGGGGTTGAAATATGTATTCAGGTTTGGAGGGGTAGCAACAGCTAATTCAATATTATTTGAAGTCATAAGCTCAATGAACTTACCAGCTTTATTTGCTGGTTTATTCCCCCACAAAAGGCTGTGGGCATTGAAGTCTCCACAAATAATGATATTTTTTAACATATTAGAATTATATAGATAGTTAAAGAAATCCATTGCATCTGTAGTTTGGCCATTAGGGTTATAAAAGCTTATTATGTAAGTTTTTGTATTATTCAGCCAAACACTGATACCAATTGCATCAACATCATTTACAAAATCTGGAAAGTTGATGCCACAGAATTTTATATTATTTTTAACTATTAAAGCTACTGCACCTCCTTTTCTCTCTGATGATCTATCCTTTCTCAGAATAGTATATCCCAGAGACTTAATTTGTTGATTTTGGGTTAAATGAGTTTCCTGGAGGCAAGCAATATTGATGGAATTATTATTCATAAAAGATGTTAGTTCATTTAGCTTATTTTCTCTGAGTGATCTTACGTTCCACTGGAGTATTGATATGTGTTGTGTTGTTGTTTTATTTTTCATATGACTGTGTATCAATGTTCAGCTTTGTTAATAGTAAAGCAAGACCTTTTTTTGCTTAAATGAGCATATCATCAGGGATGTAGATTTTTGCCAATTCTGCAATGATTTTTATTTTCTGTAGTTGATGTATTTTCATGGCCTGAACTGCATTACAGTTTAGAATGAATAAGCATATATTTGGGGATTGCATGTTTAGTTGTGCGTCATGTTTGTCAGTTAAGGGATTAATTTCTGGTAGTGTTTCTGGTTTGTTCCTTCTTGGGAGGGGGGGGGGGGGACCTCATCACACTGGAAGAGGAGGCTTGTTGACTTTGTGATTCTTTCTGATCGGAATGGGAGCTAGGGGGCTTAGAGGATGGTGTTTTATACGGGGTGCTTGATACATTGGGGGCGTTTGACTTGGGTGTTTTGGTTGGTTTCATTATGGGCTTTATTTGGTATGGTTGGGCAGCATTTGCTTCCATAGCTGCAAAAGGGTATGGAATGGCCTTCTCAGTTGCTATTTGGAGTGTTAGTGCTCTTTTCTTATATGCAGGGCACAGTGATTTATTGGTAGATTTATGGGGGAACATTATAAACTACTAATTTTGTTGGGGATTGTTTTGGGTTCCATTTAGATGCATGAATTGGGATATTCAGAAGGGATTTTAGATTAATTATTGTGTCTGCTGATTTCTTATCTTGAACAGCTATTAGCAGAGATCTATCACGGTGAATATTAAGAGAGAACATTGATTTTAGCAATTTGAAAATTGCAACTCTTATTGCAGTAATCTTTTTTATTTCAAAGGGGTTATTAGTAGAAATTTTAAGGTAAATTCCTAGGTTTTGGGAGGGAGGATCTTGGGCGGGGTGAGGGGAAATACTTTTGATTGGGGAGATTTTTTTCCTTTTTTTAGAGCTTCCACAAAAGAAACACCACAGTATGGCCCTGAGGAGGATTTTGAGCACGATTGGTTCGGTACAACTACTGATAAATCGAGATAATAATTCACAAGAAATTTATTTGTAAATTTCTTAAAATGTTGTTGCTGCTGAATTATTTTTCTTTTTTTTCTTTTTTTTAGATTAGTTAGAATTAGTTTTCTTTTTTTCTTTTATTTTGTTTTGTTCCTTTTCTTCTGTAATCCTCTTGTTACATTTTATATGTATAGAGGGTTAGAATATATTGTTGTTATTATAGTCAAGGGAAACTGAATGTTCAAAAATCAAGATATTGTTTTAATGGTGTCTAACTTCCATTATTGCAAATGGTCATTTTCAGCTATTGAAAATGCAGCTTCGTTATTCATAGCTGTTCGCGCTCGAATATCAGTATGAATTTTGTTTCTTGAAATTATGTTTTCATTTAAAATGCTTGAACTCCATTCAGTAGGACAGACTAAAGGTTTTCTTATAATATTTGAAAGTGCCATTGCAAAGCATTGAACAGCTGCAGTTCTAGAGGTGGACGTTTTGCTTTTTACTTAGCTCGCCAGATACACTTTTTATTGGAACATATGCACTGTGCATTTATATCTTGTTTGTTCTGCTCGACTGACCAAATGACGTGAATGGTGTCCTGTGATTCCAGTCTGGTGGAATGATTAACAATGACATCCTTATATAAAGGGGTATTCTCAATAAGCCAACTAAATGTAACAATTTTTGTAAAGGCAATTACTTGAGATTAATTTCTATGCTCAGGCTGTGTCAAAATTTTATCGGTTAGAAACAGGGCCTGGGTCCTGTTTATTCCAGTCAGCTTTAGAAGGTGCAATTACTTTACGTCTGGTCTTGCAAAGTGCTATGTGTTGGTGGAAAAGAACAAGTATCTCCTTATCAATTAATTCTTGAGGTAGATACGATGGCTTAGGATCTACCGGTTGACGTTTAACTACCAGATTAGTGAGAACTTTTGTTTGCAAAGCAAATTTTTTTTTGCCAAATTTATTCATTTCATGATTAAATTCTTCTGGATTAACTGGATATAAAGCATGAGTTTAACGAAGGCGATTTAGTCTATCAGTATACTACTGTGGCGATTCATTCGCTTGTTTCTTTCTTTGAGCTTTATGAAAGCGATTTAGTCTATCATTACGGTCCTGTGGCTATCCATTCGCTATAACAAGTCTTTGCCATTTTCTTTGAGCATCACGAGGACAATTTAGTCTGTCAGCATGGGCCTGCGGCGATTCATTTGCGCATTTATTTCTTTTTTGTTCTCTTTGTTTTGCAAGGCGAGATCTATTCTCGCCTTGCAAAAAAATGATTTTTTGTCATGGACAACGCTTTTTGTTCATTATCAGTCAAACATTTCTGTTTAGTAGGTACGAAATTCCTACCTTAGTCACCTTCGTCAAGTGATCATTTGAACCGCATAAAATTATGAGCTTTCTCCAAACGACATTTCTTTTGTGTTTGTCTTCGACGTGGTACCCCTTTATATAACACACTGAGATGACTTCAGTTAATACATTCTTTTACACTGGTACATGACGCCATTAGGGTTATACTAAAGGGATATTCAACACATTATTCTTCTAAGTTTTAGTATGACATCATTTATGGTTGTAACCTATTATATATGACGTCATTCGTGTGCTATATTATATTGTATATGAAAATGCAGCTAAAAATAGGGAGGGGAGGCATAAAAAAAGGAATTGAAAAACGATTTAAAAAAATTTAAAATGACTAAATGAGATAACAGGAGAGAGGCAAACAAATTTGGTGGTATAACATTGAGAAGAGAATAACTATTTGGGCTTAAGTGTTGTTTAACTACTATCTTGATCTGGAAATATCTAGTGGCCTCTGCTGGAAACATATTTGGTCTGTGTTTAGTTTTTTTAGTTCTGAAATTGTGTTTTGCAAAGGTTTTTGATAGTTTTTTTTTTCTAGAGAAAAGGAGTTGCAGCGAGAAAAGGACGAAGCCAAAGCAAAAATTTTTGATGAGAGAGAACAACGAATAGAAGAAAAACACCCTGCTACAGGTGCGCGTTTATTTAAATCTTTTTTGCAAATAGAAATCGATTAAAAAAATAATAGAAACAATTAATTAGACAAAATAAACGTAAGACATCTATATTCTAAAGAAATAATCATTGAAGCAATCCAAATATTAACATAACACAAACGCTTTTGAAAAGGATTCCTTTCTGTTTCAATGTTTCTCAAAAATCTTAAATAAGACAAAATAGGAGGAACGATCAGGTGTACATCCACAGAAAATTAATCATTAGAATCTTCATATGGAATGTCTGTTATGTATAGGATGTTGGTGTATGTAACGTTTGTAGAATGTCTCTAGTTGTTGTAGCTATAATTACTTTTAAATTTCTATTTCTATATGGAATTTGGTGCCAAAAAAATTAAGTATTTGGCACTAAATAGGTTATAAAAGCTAGGGTGATTGCCAAACCAATTATAAAACAAGAGATATTTTCGACAATCAGAGATTTAAAAAATATAATTAAAGTTTTTTTCCGATTTAAGAAAGAATATTACTCAAGGTTGCTCCGAAGAAATTAACGAACATTCTCATTATGAGAAGAGCAGCCATTGTTAATTATTAATAATAATTGTACACGGGGAAATGGAAAATTCGTTGCCAAAAATATATTTTTTTCTGTTTTCGTGTTGGACCCCTATACACCGATGTGGTCTACTACTCTCCGCTCTAGTAGTTTCTTTTCGAATTTCTGCAAATTCTGGAACTTGCTATACAAAAAAGAAAGTCATTTTCTATTGTGACCAATAAAACGAAGCACTAATAAAACATAATAGTTCTGGCTTTTGACATATGACTAAGTATATCTCTTTGGCATAAAAATAATAGTGGCGTTTGAGGCATTATATATATATATATATATATATATATATATATATATATATATATATATATATATATATATATATATATATATATAATTGCACAGGTACTAAGCTTGCTGCTTTGTCGCCAAGTCTACCGTGTAAACGTCACCAAGTCTTCATAGTCTAAATGTTACCTCAATAAAATTACAATGTCATAAAATTACAATGTCAATCGAGTGGTTATTTGGTCCAAGAAGTTTAGAACCACGAATACTGTATACAGTGCTATAAATTACACAATGCCCCCCTCGCCCCCCCGCCCAAGAAAAAATAGGAAAAAACATAGGAAAAAGAGACTAAATACTAGGATACAGGGAAATTCACTGTTAAGAGAAGAACATGGTAGAAAAAGCTAAAGAAAACATAAACTGAGAAGGCAAAGAAAATCAGAGACACGGTTCTCAGTATTAGAATATTAAGAAGAAATGAACAAGGACGAGAAGCGAGAAGGACAGATTTGGCAGCTTTTGGAATTCTGTCAAATTCTGCTACTGCCAGCTATGTAACTTTTTCCGTACCTGCCGAGAAGATTACAGAAGCCATGAGGGGGCCGTGCGTGATGAACACCAGGTAAAAGGGGAGTGGATGCATGATGGTAGAGTTCTCTGGTATGCTGAGTAAGCAAAATTTGGAATATGCTTAGCATTTATATGCTCTAGAGATAATAGGCCTGTGTGTGATGAGAGGTCAGCCGAAGGGTAAAGTCTAGGAAGACGAAATGTTGCTTTAACTTCTTTATTCTTAGGATACTGAAGAGAGCACAAAACAGATTTATTAGTTTCCCCACACTGAGCAACAGTATAAAAGATATAGAAACATGAAAATATAATGTAGCGAAAGCATTATATCAGGGGAAAGATAAGAATTAATACCACTCAGCATAGCTGACTGGCTAAGGCCGAGGGAGCAAATATTGTTTATATGAGTTTGAAGTAATAAGAAGCAATCAAGATTTACACCCAGGAGCTTAATATATATGGACTGAGGTATGGTCTCACTTACATATGACAGATTGACAGTAAGAATAAGCTTGGGTATTCAGTATAATCTTCTAAAATGTATCACTATATTTTTTGGCTATTTAGCATCATACCATAGCACATTAAGTCTGTCGAATAAATGCTGAGCCTTAGAGGTACCTAAGTACAGATCATTTCCAGTGATAAAGAAACTACTATTACCAGCAAAAATGACTGGATGCATTCCTGGAGCAAGCCCATAAAAAAGTTCATTAGTACAGGTAAAAAAAACAAGAGGGAGCCAAGTACCGATTCTTGTGGCACCTCTATATATTACTGACGGTAGAGATAAAATACTTTCAACTGATGCACACTGGGACCTTCTAAACGGATGATACTGGAAACAATAGTGAGGTACTCCATACACACAAAACGACGAAAGCTTGAGCATCGAAAGCATGAAAGCATGGTCCAAGAAGAACCATGTAATCAACTATGCCCTTTTAGCTTAGACCTTAGTTCCTCCAAAGCCATTGGTGGTGCGTACGGCGTCAACGAAGCCTCTCCATTCGTCCTGATTTGGGGCTGCAGAAATGACGTCTTCCCATTCGGGTACTAATGAGGTCTCAGCAGTCCTCAGATGTCGGTCAAAAGTTTGCTGCAAGATGTTCTTTGGACGACCTCGTCTGCTTCTGCCGTCTGATTTCCAGTTGTAGGCTATCCGAGGAGGGCGGCATTCTATCATACGGATTAAATGTCCTAAATATGTTTATATCTTCTTCTTAGAACAACAGTAATAATAATAACAATAATAATTCATTTATAACCCGCTAAGAAGTACGAGAGCAAAGCGGAGTACAAAAAACAGAAAGGAAATACAAAAGCACAAAACAACACAAATGCAAAAACTCTGCAATTGAGCGAAAAGACGGATGAGCCCGTGGTGCGGCCTAAGCCTGCCAGGGGCTGACTTTAGCAACTTAATGTGAAATAACTCAAGCTTATTTGTCACATCAGATGTGCTATAATTAGACCCCGGCGCCGGGTCAATAAGAGAAGGCCGGTGACGGCGGGAGCAAAAGTAGCAGCGGCGGTGCGCCGCATCCCAGCTTTAATTTACAACAGATTTGGGCTTATTCACGAGTTAGAAACTTCGCGAGTCGCTGACTGCAGGCTGGTCTTCTTCGTTATTCATCAAGAGAATTAGAAATCCGGTAGAAACGAAATGGCTTTGGCATTTTAGAACCCTTGCATAATAGTTGAAATATCTAACAGCTATGTATTCCTAACAGAATTAATTATTAAAATTAATAGTTTTTTTTATCAAGCATCGTCACCATCGAAAAGAACTGTCACCATTTACACCACAGCTCGGTTTACAGGAAAATCTTTTCCCTTAGCTTTCATCCCATCAAAAATCCAGAAGGGGTTTGGAAGATATGTGCTCTTAAACACAGACCAACCAAATGTATCTTTTAGCCCGTAAATCTGGTGGCAAATTGCCAAGCTCATCAGAGGTTCTAACTCCAGCCCTTTCCCTACCTGCACTGCCATCCTCTCGCCCAATGATTTCAGTAAGCCCTGTGACTTTGCAGCCATTGTGAAATAGGATAGTCACATCTGAACAAGTGCAAGCACATCCCAGCACCACCAAGCAAACAAAATGCTTCAAGGAAGAAAGGAGGGCAGAACGAAAGTGCTCACTGATACATCAGTGTAGGCTAAGAATGAAGCTGCCTTTCCTACAAGGAAGGCAAAGAAGAGGTGGAAAAGAAAAAAAAATGAAGCGACAACACAAGCAAAACAAAGAAGCAGGCTGTGAAGAGATTTGGAGAGAAGACAGCACTGAGGGTGAAAATGAAACTGAAAAGGTTCAGATAGTGACTGTTGATGACAACTCAGACAGTTCTCCTGGGTAAGATAGTGAAAAGGAATGTGAACTTAGTTTTGATTTGGGTTGCAGTTGGCAAGTTGGCAGTCGAAAAAGTCATCTGTGAGGGCCATTAGGGAGAATGTAGAACCTACTACAGAGGTCAGTGTAATGACCATGAATGGTGGGAGAGGTAATGTGCAAAAGTGGCTGAGACAACCAGATCATATCTACTACATGAAAGAGAATTTAGGGTAAAACCCCCCAGTACGTGGATAGTGTGTGATCTTGGACAAATGTTTTGAGTTAAATGTATATGCCCTAAACAAGTACAACAGGTTCTTAATCTTGGACCTGATGCAGAAAGTTGGGACTGGCCTACTACAATTTTATAGCCAAGCTTATTTAAATATGATTACTCTTTTTCACAACACATGTCAGTGATTGAATCTGTCCATGATTGAGATACTTCAATTTTAAGATCCTTTGTCCAAGATTGGGCAGTACCCTATTTTTAAGATTAGACTCAAGCTAAAAATTACAATTATACCTCTACTATTAACTGTCTGCGCATTTACAATAGTTACCATTGTGTATGGGTGAAATACTAAAACTAATAAAGACAGAGTAAGAACAGAAAAATTTATTTTCCCTGCATTTGTAGTTTCCTTCCCATTTATTTCTGTCAATATCTGAAATAGGTCCCCGTTCTGTAACTAGACACCTCCTAATATGCTTCTAGGTATTACACCTGCAGTTGTTTTATGACTAATTAATTAAAAAAACTTTTTCTACAGAATAAGTTTTTCAAAGAAAAGTAAAGAACTCCATTAAACAAAAAAAGAGCAAAAATAAAGTCAAATAATCTACCAAGCGTGAAACTACCACAAATCAGCAGGGATAAATAAATGAAACCCAGAACGAACAGAAATTACAATAAATAACTGAGTCAAACTCAAAAAGAGCAGAAATTAGCATAAGTTGGGCGCAAAACCCATATGCCTTCCCAAGGCCAGAACAAAATATGCATTTTACTGCAAAAAATATAAATGTTTTTACTTTTATAAATTTAATAAATCAAATAATATTAACATTTTGATTACTAAATATCAGTATATATATATTAAACCGACAATGCACATTCATTTGTATTTTTTCAGTAAAGTGCAAATTTTTTTCTGGCCTTGGGAAGGCATAGGGGTTTTGCGCCCAACTTATGCTAATTTCTGCTCTTTTTGAGTTTGACTCGGTTATTTATTGTAACTTTTCTTTGAAAAATTTATTTTTTAGAAAAAGTTTTTTTTAATTAATTTCTGTTCGTTTTATATTGACACTGTCTTTTCAGGGAAAAAGAAAATAATACTTTAAATCTTTTCGTTTTTTAAGACTTTATAGTTTGGCCTGCTATTTGTATGCTGGAGAAAAATTTTCAGCAATTTTTAACAATACACACCCTTTTAAAAATCTGGACACAAATAGTACTGTTTAATTTAGTTTCAGACCTGAAATGGAAACCTTGATACCATTCGCAAAAAAATATGTTTACTTTCTTTGATAGCTTGGATACACTTACGCTATTTTGATTTGGTTAAATTTTAAGAGCAGAAGTAGCCCCGAAAGTTTGAACATAATAACCTCAGTCGTTCTTGGGATACTGCTGAGATGCCTTATTGGTAATTAGCATTATCACTGTGCATTTTGATTTAATCTTATGGAAATATTTAGTTTATAAATATAATGGGAAATTTGGTGGGTTGGAGTGGAAGGGGGATTAGTGGCCCTCAAATCACTTTTGACTATTAAAACTGGTATTAAACTGTCTTATTTTCAATTGAATAAGCCGTTTTTAAAATTTCCACAACAATTCCTTCAATGCGAATTGCCCTGTTCTAAACAACAACAACAACAAAAAAATAAAACATTATACCCACTATGATCTTTACTATAAAAATGTCAAGCCATTAATTAACTTTCGACTATTAAAAAGGGCACTAGGCCTTTCGATTTCCAATCGAATGAACACTTTTGGAAACGACACCTTATATGCCCCCAGGGCATAAATTACAACCCTTACCCTAAGGTCATTCTCAAAGACTTAGTTTTCAGAACTTTCTACTATGTTGAACAAAATGATTATCGGGAAATTTTGATTGGATGTGTTTGGAGGAATGGTGGGCGTGAGAGGTTTCCACTCAGATTTAGACTTAGGAAAATCCATACCGCTATATCGACACTGGCAAAGCCGCTTCTTGAAGACCGTTTTTGTTTTTTGGTCAATATCAAAAATATCTACGGACCTGGGTTCATACTGTGGGACCGCAGGTATATTCTAC
The DNA here is from genome assembly GCF_049724085.1 of Artemia sp. Qi Xiang Cuo. Classification (NCBI taxonomy): domain Eukaryota; kingdom Metazoa; phylum Arthropoda; class Branchiopoda; order Anostraca; family Artemiidae; genus Artemia; species Artemia sp. Qi Xiang Cuo. The sequence continues at coordinate 52,285,455 of NC_142794.1, forward strand.
TGCGGATTTCATAGTTAATGACTCTGTTGCCAGCTTATATTCAAAATTCCTGTCAGGCACATATTTTCGAATGCAAGGATTCTCTTTTCAAGCTCTTGGTACATTTACCAGCACTATCTAGCATAAAAGAGTGCACATGGCTACTGTAGAGGCGTAACTTTAGTCACAGAGAATATTTGATGCTTCTCCAAATGGGCTTTAGTCTATTAAAAGCTCTGGTTCACTGACTTATTCTGCTTGTAATCCCGGTCATAATTTCACCATCTGAGTAGAACTCCCAGGTATTTGAACTCCCTGATTCTCTCTAGATTCTTATTTTTTCATTACAAAACGAGCGGTGAGATTTTGATGGATATACTCTTGATTGTCAATATTGATGGTTAGAATAACATTTACTGCACTTTCTATAATTGCGTCAAGTAGCTGCCGTGACCTCTGTTTAGAATCTTCTAGCAAGACTACGTGATCCGTTGAAGTCTAAATCAGAGAGCTGCGTTTCGCTTACTTTTACACTATATCCATCGTTTTTTCTTTAACTATAGTCCATTATAATTACACACAAAAAAAAGAAAGTACACAATCCTGGTGGATATCAGACATGAAGTTGAGAAATCTGGTTGTGCCATTCCTGGTCTTAACACTCGCTCAGTTTGTTCATACAAGAATATAATGATAATAACCAGTTTTTCTGGTACCCCATAATACTTGAGGACTCTCCACAAGCATTCTTGGTCAACTGAGTCAAATGCCTTTTCGAAGTCAATAAATAGCAGATGCAACTTATTGCTTTACTGTTTTGATTCCTCGACAAGCATTTTCAGTACAAAAATCAGAGCACAGTCTACTGGCTCTAAAGCCATGCTATTCTTTGTGCACATTCGTATCTAGTGCATTTCGTAACTGATGCAATATAGTAGAAACCAATAGTTTGCACGGAACTGGCATAAGGTTTATATCTCTCCAATTATCACTCAACATTGCGCTTCCGTCTTAGAAAAATTTCGTCAATACCCTTAGGTCCGTTCGCGGAGAACCTACAAGCATCAATATTCCATATCTTGATAAAAAGGATAAGTCACACAGAGAGGCGTGTTCGTGCTGAATACTTCAGCATTTCTGCTGTGATCCCATCTACGCCAGGAGCTGGTCTTTTTTTTTTTTTTTTTTTTTTTTTTTTTTTTTTTTTTTTTGCTCCATACATGATCTCAGCAGAGCTTGGCGGTTTTCTCTGAATGCCAAGCTGTGAAAAGGGAGTATAAGGTATATTTTCTAGGTCACTGGGTCTCTGTCTAATTTAATAGTTTCTCGAAGTGGACAACCCACATTTTGTCAATTTTATCTGGATATGATAAAGTCATTCCTTTCATGTCTTTTACCGGTAATTCTGCTGCTCTGTTTCCCAATCATTTCATTAGTCACCTGGTAAACATTTTTATAATCACCTTTTCTAGCAGCTTCCTCTGGTAAAGCAGCTTTATTTTCAAGGAAAGTCTTGCAAACTTCCTAGCGCTCCTTTTAACGTCTTTGTCCTTCTCCTTGTAGAGCAGTTGTGTAGCTGATTACAGATGCTCTGTGGCAGCAGAGAAAAAGGTCTGCTTAAGTACTTTACGCTCGTTAATCAACTTCCACGTGGTGGAAGTATTAGGAGCCTACTTCCGATCGAATGATCCCTCTCCCGATTTTCTAGGATCACTGGTTCGATACAATGACCCCTGGGAAAAACAAACAAACAAACAAAATTAAACATGCATCCGTGATCTTGCTTCTGGCAAAAAATGCAAAATTCCACTTTTTTGCAATAGGAGCCTGAAACCTCTACAATAGGATTCTTTGATATGTAGAATCTGATGGTGTGTTCTGATGAGGTTCATTAAGATAACTTGAGGTGCTGGGGATGTTTTTACCCCTTTTGCAAAAATGGCGGTACATTAAACTTGATGAGTTTTATATATTTTGAACAAGGACCAAAATTCGATATTTTGGATGTATCCATTGTTATCAATGCTCTATTTCTTAGAGTTTCGTTTACTATTGAGCTGGATCGCTTCTTACTTGTATTTCGTTACCTCGAACTGTTTGAAAACAAAGGCGCATTTCCTTTTTTATGCAATGGCTACTTTGGAAATTTCAGGAAAACACCTGATGACAGAGATAAGTTGATCAGATGCCCTTTGGGTGCTGAAATTAAAGGATTTTTTCTCTGAGGATGGTTGCTGTTAATTCAGGAGGATTTGCAAAACAACTGTCTGACAGGTCATACACTATATTTGAAACTTAATTTAGAGCACAAGGAAAAAAGACAAGGACGTATCTGTTAAAGTAATACCTTTTACAACTTTGTCAGTTGAGGCAGCTGCAGAAAGCAGGTTCGTGAAATACTTATTAAAAGAATTGGCAGCGTACTCTCTTTCTATACGGCTGCCGCCAGGCTTTCGATAATGTGGTGGAGAGGGCATCTTGTGCTTTTTTTTTTGCGAGAGACAGCTTCATTAATGGCAGTCCATAATTCTCGTAAATTTTCTTTACAATTCTGGATTTCTTTTTGCAAAATACGGCGCAACTGAACCCACGTGCAAATGAAGCCTCGTGTAACGGAACCCTCGTGCAACTGAACCCCATTTAACTGAACCCCGTTCAACTCAACTCCAATAAACTGAACCCCCGTGTAACTGAAGTAACTGAGCCCTCATGCAACTGAAACCCCGTGCAACTGAATCTTCGTGAAGCTGAACCCCCATGCAACTGAACCCCCGTGCAACTGAACATTCGTATAACCGAACCACCGTACTCAGTTTATCAGTATTCCACAAATATAAGACACTATCGTGGGGTAAAACAAAATTTAGAATTATTAAATGTTTAACCTGGTTTGAATGTTTTTTTTTTATTTTAAATTCATGATATACTTGTAAATGCCTGTCAAGATAATTCATAAAAAAACTAAGTTTTGTTAACGACGCTGAAGACAAGAATTTGAGAGACACTTTCTAGGAACAGTTAAATACTTAATTGAAGAGTTTAAAATTTGACAATATTGGAGATGGATGGAATAATTTTAGGAAAATAGTTTGTGAAGTCGCTGATGGTGTCTTAGGGAAGAGAGTTAGAAATACAACTAGAAATATTAGTGAAAATGATTTAGGTTTAATAGAGAGGAGGAGGGACCTTTACAAGAATTATTTGAGTGATAGATCATATGAAAATAAGAAGAAAGTAAAGGAATTGGAGAACATATTAAAATGTGAATTAAGGAAGTGTGAAGTGGAGGCCATGGATGAAATTGCAAAAGATGTGGAAGATGCAGCCAGACAGCATAATAGTAATATCTTGTACCGGCATGCTAATAAATTGAGAGGGAATAGTCAATCTAGACTTCTCCTTATCAAAGATAGGAAGGGGCCCCGAAAAATGGCCAGTCCTCGTAGCAGTAGTAGCAGTAGCTGTTGTAGTATCAGCAGTATGTACATAGTGCCTTTTGGCTAGTTCAACGGGTACAAGTCTAGAATCTGGGTACACACGCGAGAAGTGAAGTTTCGTTAATGCTAATGAAATAAAACAAAATAGGATGAAAATATAGCCTAATGTTTTAGAAACATACTCGGACTATTTAATTAAACATTAAGGGGGGAGGGGGTAAAAAATAGCATATATTAAATAAGTAACCTAATCTAACCTAACCTAGCTACCTTTTAGTCCCCCTAAACCCCAAAAACTAAAGTTTAAATTTTTGTCACGGAGTGAGCAACACCTCACAAACCTGTTTATCAATAGAGGCTTTGAGATTTCGGTGCGGTTTTTCCTTCGTGTTCACCTATATTCTAGACAAGTACCTTTCAACGTCCATATCAAATACCCGAAAGTTCCAATGTCCTTTTGCAACTGCATGCACATAGTGTTTTGATTTATTTCAACTTCCCCATCAACATTCCCTGAAAATTTTTACCTTAACGCCTTTAACTTTAGTAGTAGTAGAAGTGATAGTAGCATGAACATTTTCCCTTTTGGTCGGTTGAATATTCCACTCATCGTATCCTACAAGTTTCGACTTAATATCCTAACTCATTTCTAAGATATTGCTGGTATGACCTTATTCATAGGCTACATGAACATAGTGTGTTTTTATTTAGGTCGACACTCCTCTTAAGATTCCATAAGAGCTTCACTTTTATACCGTTACCCTTTTTGGAAACCAAGAATCAAACATGCCCCCTCTTTCCAAATCACAAATCCCATGTGTAAACAATGAACAAATTGTATAGCCCTTACAAAAGGGTTGTGGGGGGTCTTGTCATCCCCAGAGGCATAGTTATTGGACTTTTCAGTTATGTTGAACAAAATAACTATCTTGAAATTGTATTTGGATGTCTCTAGGGGTAGGGCATTAAAAAGGAGTGCGGAAAGTGCCTGTTTGCCCTATCACTTTGTTTAGGTTTCCCCAAATGACTGCCATAAAACTCTCCATTGGTGGAAAAGTAAGATAAGTTCAAGCTAAGGTAATTAGAATTTACCAACGATGCAAAACTAAACTTATTCCTGGCTCCTGGTCTAAGTATTAACTACTCAAAAAACACCAAAAAAAAGAAAAAAAAATTGTAAGTACATTGGACATAATTGTATCAGATGCAACGCTATAGCGTTGCCTATACTAAAGAGCCGCAAGGCTTCAACGATTTATTATCTATTATAATTTTTCCAGACGCATTTCATATGGAAGGGGTGGTTACACCAACTTTGGAGCGGGGTCGTTCGATCGCAAATTGAAAGTTCTAGTGCCTTTTTTAAGAGTTTTTACTTGTGAAACCATTACAATAAATAATTTTCTTATGGAAATAAATATTATCAAACAGTTCGTGTTTAAGTCACGTATTTAGAACCAAAAACCAAGCAAAAAATAAAACTAATTTAAAAATTTTAATGTATTTTTCTAGTTTAAATCAAAAGATTAAAATTATTGCTCAGATACCATAAATATATTTGAACTTTATAACTTTAGTGATTCTGAGCTGAAAACTAAAATGACTTTTTTTTAATTTTTTACGTCACGTTACTCATTACGTCATATATGGTTATTAGTAGATGAAAATACATCAAAATGCAGTTTTCATGTATAAAGTGATTCTTTTTTTAAATTTTTTTTTGTTTTTTAATTAAAAAAAGAACTAGAACTTTTAATTTTCGTTTCAATGAGACCTTTCGCAAACTTCTAGGACCAAGGGTCAACCCTGGGGAAAAAACAAACAAATAAACACGCATCCGTGATCTTTCTTCTGGCAAAAAATACCGAATTCCACATTTTTGCAGATAGGAGCTTGAAACCTCTAGAGTAAGATTCTCTGATACGTTGAATCTGATGGTGTGATTTTCACTAAGATTCTATGACTTTCAGGGGGTGTTTTCCCCTGTTTTTCGAAAATAAGGCAAATTTTCTCAGACTCGTGACTTTTGATGGGTAAGACTAAACTTGATGAAACTCATATATTCAAAATCAGCTACCCCTTCAACCATGATGGTTGTAACCTTTGATTATGACGTCACCCATCATTTTGTTTGCAAAATCATGATGTGTTTGATAATATCTTGTTCACTAATAGTTGCCGTAGCGCAATGGTAACGAGATGATCCCTAAAACATAAAGGATTTGATTTCAAGCCTGTCTACGCTAACGATTCTAATACAAAACATCATGCCAAACAGCTGCTCAAACATCATGCCAAGGCATTCTTGGTGTTCTTATTCTGTCAATTAAATCTTCATAAATTTTTCTAGTCTTTCAGAATGAAATTAGTATAGTTTTTTCCTATCCAATATTTCGCAGAGCCAACGACTCCAAAGCTGTTTTCGTTTGCATCGCTTTTCTGTGGTTTTATTCCTACCTCCTCTCTTCTAAAGGGATAAAATATTGCCGTCCATTTCAAGAGTCTGGATTCCTTCGACTGATTCTCTGGAATCTACTAATAGCTTTTCTTTGACACTCTGGGCAATCGCCCTTCCTCGTTCTCGAAAAGCTCTAATCTTCTTCACCATCATTCTTGCTTTTCCATTTTTCTTTTGTTTTTTGCTATCACTATACTCATTTCCGCTTGTACTGGTACTTTTATCAGCACAATAATCAGTAGTAATGTAATTCTCTTCGAAGCATTATTGTTCGCCTTTACTTCGTCACTACTTTTCACTTGGATTTGGCTTTGTAACAACATCTTATCCTCTTTTGCCAGTGATGCCACTGATAGCTCCTGTGTTGATTTTGCTAACCTCATCAGAGTCTTTGGGTGATCGTTATATGTTGTTGTCGTACCAACGGATTTGTTCATGTGTATGCTTACACTACCAAGATCAGCCAGCCTATGCTTTTAGTCGTCCCATCTTCCATAACACAAGTTAACTCCTCCTAAAAATGCCCAAGGCTGGTCAATGATCACTAACTTTTCATGGTGCGATGAAAAATATACACCTGTTTTGACGTGATCAGGATGACGAAGAATCTTGATATTTGGATGGCACCTCGCCAAAGTCTGCTTACTATAATAGCTATTGATCCCGATAGTAAATTTAACTTCTTTATAGAGCAAGATATAAATCTTAACGCCTTGCTCGCCATTTCTCTTCAGAATACAATCCAGCCGCCGTCGATGACCTTCCACAATTGGTCGTTTTAAATGCATTTCAGGACTCAGCCACCAATCAGCGATGAATATTTTGTCCTGGGCAGTTTCCATTGCATCAGCTACAGCAGCCATATATGGGGCCCCATCCACAAACCATTGGGCACGAGAGGATGGTCTCAAAGGGGCAAAAGAGCCAAATCTATTGGGGTGAGTAAAGCCTTCTAGATCCAGCTTTGAGACATATTTCTTTTGATAAATTAAACAGATAGAACTTTCTTTTACTTCCGATTTGGGTCATTTCAAATTCTTTTGTTATTAGCATCACATTCATGAGCAGCCCAGTGGAAGGATTAATATAACTAACCCATGTGTCTTTGATTAAGAGCTATTTTTACGCCACCTTGGAAAGCAATGGCAGCCTGGTAGACTACAAGTCAAGCAGGAATTATTGGTCCGTTTCTTTGCACAACACCAGCATTGTCTTGATAGTTTCTGTAAAAGACCTTCATTTCTCTTGGGTCCGAGTTGGCCAGTTAAAGAATATGGGCTAACTTCAAAAAATTTCAACGTCTCGAAATGGAATCTAAAAGCCTCCCTTTTTATTAAGGCCTGAAGGTATCTTTCCAATTGCTGAGACCGTCGAGAAATTTCTTCCTCGGACACAAATGCGTCAGACTTTTTAGGAAACCTTGGTACTGAACACTTAGTAGTTCCATTAGTTGACTGCTGTCGAATAATTTTTGTGGTTTCCTCCTTTCAATGTGACCTTTTGTTGGTAAAGGTATATTCAATGCCACCCTATAAAGTTTCAGCTGATTGTGAAGATTTTGAATTTGATAGTACCTCCGCTTGATTCTCCATACGTGATATCTGCCATGCTCGATAGCGTCCTCCTGTCTTTTCCCAGGTTTCAACCTTTATTCGAATTCGGTTCCCGAGAATAAATATATCCTTCGGTAATATTTTTTCTCCAGGGGAACAAAAATGTTGACAAATGGATTGTTAGCATTATTGATATCATGAACCGATTCAGAGGAATACAAACAAACATTAGGCTCTTCTAGCACTAACAAAACTTTACTCAACTAACAAAAACAAAACTAACTTTAAAATTTTCAGGTATTTCTCTAGTTTGAATTAAAAAATTAGTATTATTGGTTAGACACAATAAGAATTTTTGCAGTTTACATAATAACTTTAGCGACTCTGAACTGATAACTGAAATAAATAAAAAATTGAATACTTTTCTTTGGGAATATAGAAGAACGTAATAGAGATATGTACTTTATTAGTTAAGCCAAAAAAAACTTTTGGTTCCAGGAGACGAAAAATAAAACTAATTTTCAAATTTTCATATATTTTTCTGGTTTGAATTAAAAAATTAGTATCATTGGTTAGACACCATAAATATTTTTGCAGTTTACATAATGTAAGTAGATCCAGGTAGATGTTATCTACCTGGATCTCCAGAAAGCTTCCGACAAAGTGCCCCATAAGCGTCTACTTCTCAAGCTTGCGAAATATGGCCTGGATGGGGGGGGGGGCAAATACTTGCCTGGATAACGAACTTTCTAACGGGGCGCAAGCAAGTCATTGCTGTAGAAGGTCAGATAAGCCAAATAGAATTTGACGTTAAGAGATTTGGTATACCAACTGAGATTTTAAAGTCCGTATACTGCAGCTACGTTAGATCTTCTCTTGAGTATGCACGTCCAGCTTGGCATCCGGGATTGAAAAAATCAATCAGATAGACTTGAGATGACACAAAAAACAGCTGTAAATTTATACTTGGACACAAATACTCAACATATCATGATGCACTGAATCAACTCAACTTGAATTCATTTGATAGTCCTAGACGTGAGCTGTCATATCGATTTGGACTACATTGTTTGAACGCCCCAACTCATCTTGGTTTACCTTACCTTAAGAGCCCCCCTGCTGAAGGACCAGACACTAGACTCCGACAAATAAAAAGAAATGTCCACGATTATTTAATAACTTACCCAGCTTCTATTACCGAAATATATCGTAAATCATTTGTCCATTATTTTACAGGCACTTTAATAGTATCATCACCTTAGGAAGTATTTAATATTCAATGTTTCATGTAGTTTATTTCAGGGATTTGCTTCTGAATGTTTTGAATGTATTTTTATGTTGAGCGTAATTGACTTTAATGTGTGCATTACTTACCGTTTATAAAGTATTTTATATCCATTTATATAATTGATGTAATTTGTATAATACACGATCACTATTATAATCATGAACCGTGTGGCCTGACTCTTGACGTAGATAAGTTTTATTTATGACTCATTTTAATCTCTTGACATTGAATCAGCTCTTGCTGCTTTAAATTTTTGTGTTGTTGTTTATTTGTTTGTTGTTCTTAATCCTTGTTTTGTTTGTCCTTTTTTTTACACTGACATGCTCATGTTAGCTTCAGCCATTATAACAAATAAATAATATTCTATTCTATTCTTAGTGTTGGGGAAAAGAGTTAAATAATCAACAAATGCTTAATCACTCGGATCAAATCATTGATCAACTTGCAAGCAAAAGCATGTGAACTTTAACGAGGTTACCTTTATCTCGTTAAAAAAGGATATGATTCTTACGCATTAAATTGTAGCTGCAATTTTTTTTATCACCTGTTGTATTATTAATTTGCCCTTCTTGTCACCAAGATCTTTTTTACAATTTTTGTTAGGATATTTTCCAATATTTTTTAGATAATTTCGGAGACCACACTGCCATTCCATGACGATAAAATAAAAGTGCTTTTTATCACCTGTTGTATTATTAATGTGCCCTTAAATTAAATTTGTTTTAGTTTAGTTTTACTACTAATGACGGTCACTGTATATGTGACCGAAATATCTGGTATTTTTGGGAATTTCTATTCACTGTCTCTTAAAAAAAAAAATTATCCCTATTTTGAACTTCTATTTAACATAATATTTTTTAGAATATGTACAAAATCCTTACTGAAAATATTGTTTGGAGTCCAATTAATAATGGTTTGGGTGTCAGGATTTGCTTCTGTATTTCAGTATCTCAAAGCAATATTATTCTAGGGAAAGAGGGCATTAAAGAAGGAGACATTGAATCAATTGACGCCGTCCAAGAAAAAAAGGAAGAAGGGGAGCCGCAAGAGGTTGTTCAAAATGACATTGTTGAGGTTGGTATCATCTATTTTCTTATATTAAAAGCTGTATTTACAGTCGAAAAAAAGAAGAAAATATGGATGTATGTGTGTACTATTCCATCACTTAATTTAAAGAACTTTTATCATTTTCCACTTTGCTGTAGTTCTTAGTCCGTCTAAATAAATATCTCAGTCATTTATGAAAGTTTTGTTTTGCTGTCTTTAAGCAAAAATAGGTTGTTTTTTTTATAAAATAGTATTTTTTTTTCTAAGGATGCTTTCTTTTGAATAAAATCTGTTTAATCTGTTAACACCAAAAATTGTTCTTGGTCAAGGCTTGATATGTAAATATTTTATTATAAGTTGCAAATTAAATTATTTTTCCTATCTTAAGAAACATAAATAATTATGATAAGATAAATACTGCAACTATAGGGGAATAAAACGATATTGATGGTATCAGAAGGAGGAGGAGGAGTGGAATGGAAAAGTCACGGACCCTCCTTGTGCTCAATATGTCTCCGGTCATACAGCAGATCCGAAGGGGACCCAATTATAACCTCTTGCATAAAGGCTGTCGGGGAATAGTTTTTGGCTGGGGGTACGAGGCCACGAAGCGAACAAGCTAGGGCGGACAAGCATCTACAAATGGTGTTTATGGCATCAGAATGAGGAGGAGGAGGGGTTGAGGAGTCACGGAACAATTTTATGTCCAATATGCCTCAGTCATACAGTTGAATAAAAGGAGACCCAATCATAACCATGCATGCTGGCTATCGCAGGATAGTTGTAGGCTGAGGTGCGAGACCCCAAAGCTCCTAACGTAACGGGCAGTAGATCATAGGTAGCGTAATAGCGCTGCCTCAGTAAAGAGTGACCTGGGCAAAATGTATTTATTTTTTTTTCACCAAGACGCTTCGTATAGAAGGAGTTGTCGTAGAAATTTTGGAAGAAGCCCATTCAATTGGAAATTGAAAGTTCTAGGGCCCTTTTAAGCGTCAAAAGTGATTGGAGGGTGATCATCCCCAGTCACACGCCCATCAATTCCCCAAACTCATCCAATCAGATTTTGAGATAGTAATTTGTTCAGCATAGTTGAAAGGTCCAGTAATTATGTTCTTGGATGTCAACCCCATTTTGTCTTCTTTTTTTTTTCACCGAGGCTAAGGAATGACCAGAACATCGTAGAGAGATGTTTAATGGATCATTTGAACAGAAATTAAATTTGCTAGTGCCCTTTTTAAATGACTAAAAAGATTGATTGGCAACTAGCCCCCCACCCGAAAGGCCCCCTCCCCCGAAAGTTATCCAATCCAAATTTTGGGATAGCCATTTTGTTTAACACAGTTTTAAGGTCCAATATCTGTGGTTTGGTGATGATATGACCCTCCATAGTACCTGGAGAAAGGGCTGTACGCTGAATCGGTACCGGACGTATCGATATCACGCCTATCGCTATGGGCGTATTATTATTGCGCATATTGGTATCGCAGTTATTTTAGACAGATTTTGAATAGCTCATATAAAGGATATTGCTCATACCTACGCCCTTCCTATGAATTCCACCATCAGCAAGTTCCAAATGACACTAAAAATGGCACTTTTGGTGTCATGTCTCGAGTGGAAAAGCTGTGGCTAGTGGGCTGCCAAAACTTTTTAGAATGACGTTTAGTGGCTCATTTGAAAGCTATTGCTCATATCTAGGTAATTTGTTCCGATTCTACCATCTGTAAATGTGAACAACACTTTTGGTGTCACTTCTAAAGTAGAACAGTTTGGAAGTATAAAACGATATCATCATTGTCATAATTATGGTACAAAACCCTTAACTGGAGGTTTGCAAGAACACTTCCCGTATGTGCCTCCTCCAAGCCCCCTGAATAAGCTAGGCAATTAAGGTACAAACACCAATGTATCAAATCAGGTAATTAGAGGCGTGGTTCTGTTAGTACAGTGTTGGACTTCAAATTAGAGTATGTTGCGTTCGATTCCTGCTTATTTTTTTTCAATCACGGTTTTGTCCTTTCTATATCATCAGTTTCAGATAATGTCACTGTTTTTGTAAATATCATGTACTCATTTTTTAAAGCATGTCCCGGGAGGATATTTTGCTGAGCATTTTGATTCTAAAGGGAATGTCATCCAGTTAATGGTTTGTAACGACATTCATAGTAGATCACTAAATCTATACCCCAACGAATGGCGTAATTTTTTTTCAAGATCCTATGGGGGAAGGGGGTCAAAGTTGGAGCCAATTTCTCAAATCAAATGAAAATGGCAGAGAAACCTGAAAAACGAGCCGTATAGTAATAAAGAAGGTAAAGATGCAGTAGAGAAAACTGACCTGTTTCAGTGGATGCTTGAACTATATAGGCTTATCTTAGTTTTGACAACATTTTTGGAGAAAATAAATTTCAGCAGGGGAGGGGGGCAAACTAGGGTCTGAGGGAAAACTGAGGTCTGGGAGGGGCAGCTGTCCCCTCTGCCCCATAGCAAATTACACCCCTGACCCAACTACTTGCCACTTAGTGGTTAAAGAAGTGTTGGCATGTGGTTCTGGAGTACATCAAAGTTATATATTAAAAGAAGGATTACTTATTGTTATACTTACTTATTCAAATTATTTACTTGACAATTGCATCGTAATATTAATCATTGTAATATCAAGTATATTTTTAAAACTTGAAGACTAAAGTGTAAAAAGTGAGGGGCTAGGAAGGGGCCGCCTCCCTCATATGAGGAATCATTTCTGTTCGTTTTAAGTTTTAATGTTGCTCCTTACTTTCAGTTGAAAAGTTTTTTTTCTATTTAATTGTAAAAAGAAGACTGGCAGGGTCAATACAAGATACTAGGGTCTATAGGAGTGTTGTTATTGATGTTAAAGGTAAAGATCAGTATCTAGTACTGTCTAGGGTAATCTAAAGCTGAAACATAAGAAGACTAAGTACCTTCCAGGAAGTTATGACATAGGTAGATTCCAGGAGTAGAATTTAAGAGAAACATTCCAGGAACATTTGAATATTAAACTAAAGAGTCTAAAATTGGACAGAAGATGCGTAGAATAACTTTAGGAGAATAGTGTATGTAGTAGCAGATGGTTTTTTAGGGAGGGAAGGTTAGAAACGCAACTAGGAATATGCTTTGAGTTTAGTATATTTGAATAAGTTTACTAAATATTTAGTTAATATTTAGTTTAGTTGAGAAGAGGAGGGGCATGTACAAGAAGTAATTGAGTGATAGATCCTATGAAAATTAAAATAATGTAAGGAAAGTAGAGAAATTATTAAAAATATGAATTAAGAAAATGTGAAGTAAAAGCCATGGATTAAATTGCTGAAGATCTTGAAGATACAGCCAGACGACAAGATAGTCTAATATTGTATTGACATGTTGAAAAACTGGGAAGGAATAGTCAATCTGAACTTCTCCCGGTTAAAGATAGGAACGGGGCCACAATTGGTGATAAGGAAAGAGTTGAAGAGAGATAGGCAGAATTTTTATAAAATTTGCTAAACCATTATAAATTACAGGCAATGGTATAGAAAAGAAGGAAAAAGTTAGTGACACTTTGGAAGTGAAGAAAGATTTATTTCGCGAGGAAGAATTCGAGACAGTACTTATATGATTAAAACATAATAAAGCCCCAGGTGCTGTTAGTGTGGTAAATGATTTTTTTAAATGTGGTGGCTGTGAAGTTAGAGATAAGTTACTGAAGATTGTGAACATTATTTATGAAAAAGAGAAGTACATAACGATTTTAGGAAAACTTCAATTAAACCCCTTTATAAGGAAGATTATAAGAGTGAATGTGGTAAAGATAGAGACATAAGCTTGGTTTCTATAGTAAGCAAATTACTTAATATCATAATAATTTTTAGACTTTAAGAGGCTGTACATAAAGCTTTAAGAGAAGAACAGGGTGGTTTTAGGATGGGGGGAGCATACGTCGACTAAATTTTCAGTCTTGCATTAATTATTGAGAAGTGCCTGGGTCCTTAAACCCGTTTATTTCTTAGCTTTATAGATAAGGAGCAAGCGTCTGATTCAGCCGATACAAGAGCTTTATCAATGGTCCCATCCTTGCATGGTACACCAGATAAATACATTAAAATGATTTGTGCTAAGCCTTTATATCAGAATAATATTTTTCGGTTAAGATAGGAAATGAGGTTAGTAGCTGGTTTTGAATTGAATCAGGAGTTAAGCAGGGTTGCGTTCCATCCTTATTTATTTGGCTCATCTGATGGACTTACTCCTAAGGAGCACGACAGATCCCATCGGAGAGCACGGAATCAAATGGGAAAGTAAAATTCTCCTAGATTTTGATTATGCTGATGATCTGAGTGTCTTAGATGAAAACTCTAAAGAAATGAATGAATTTTTGGAAGTTTTGAGAGCTCAAAGCGCAAGAATAGGGTTTGAAAATTAGTGCTAAGGAGACTAAGTCGCAACTAAGAATAAGTGAAGGTGAAGAGGTGGTGTTGGGCAACGAGAAGATAGATCATAGATAAGTGCATAGCTTCACTTACCTAGGTAGCATTGTTAGTAAAGATGATGGATGCGGTGAAGATGTTAAAAGTAGAATTGCCAAGGCTTGGGTGTTTTTTCACATATGAAAATAGTTTGGAAAAATTTGAAAATAAGCCTGCGAACCAAGATTAGAAAATTAGAAGCTACAATGATGACAGTGGTCAAGTATGGTATTGAATCGTGGACGCTCCAAAAGACGGAGGTGAATTTGATTGATGTTTTTAGAGGAATTTTTCACAACTTTTTTTTTTGTGGGGGGGGGGGAGGGTACCCGTCTGACCACCGTATTTCAAACAGTAAGCTGTACGAAAAATCATCGATCCCATATCCAGACTCTATTCCAATTTTTAAGGCTCTAATGATAGAAAGGTTGAGATGACTTGGATACCATCCGTGTCTAGGACACGGCAGGATGACAGATTGCCAATGATCGTCCTTTTCGGCCAACCATCTAGGGCGAAGCAAAAAGCCGGTTGTCCCCGAATTGGATGGGAGGATACCGTAAGGAAGGATGCAAGGGAACCGGAAACTCTTGGGAGGGTGTAAAGAGGGAGGCTTTAAATGAATTTGGATGAAGGAGAAGCGTGTGTAGCTTTTTTGACCTCATGTTACTTGGTGCTGCAATGAGTTGTCAGTAGTAGTAGTAGTAGTAGTAGTAGTAGTGCTAGTATCAACAAACTATCGTCAAATTGAGTGCTTTATGGTATTGAATCGTAGACGCTCCAAAAGACGGAGGTGAATTTGATTGATGTTTTTAGAGGAACTTTTCACAGATTTTTTTTTTTTTTTTGGGGGGGGGGGGGGAACCCGTCTGACCACCGTATTTCAAACAGTAAGCTGTACGAAAATTCATCGATCCCACATCCATACTCTATTCCAATTTTTAAGGTTATAAAGAGAGAAAGGTTGAGATGACTTGGATACCATCCGTGTCTAGGGCACGGCAGGATGACAGATTGCCAATGATCGTCCTTTTCGGCCAACCATCTAGGGTGAAGCAAACAGCCCGTCGTCCCCGAATTGGATGGGAGGATACCGTAAGGAAGGATGTAAGGGAATCGGAACCTCTTGGGAGGGTATAAAGAGGGAGGCTTTAAATGAATTTGGATGAAGGAGAAGCGTGCGTAGCTGTGTTGACCTCAGGTTACTTGGTGCTGCAATGAGTTGTCAGTAGTAGTAGTAGTGGTAGTATCAACAAACTATCGTTAAATTGAGTGCTTTTGCTTATACAAATAGAGATCTGGTAAGAGGTAGCTGGATGGTACTGTATATTGACGATTCTTTTTAGTGTTTTTGTTGTGTTCATTAGCTTTTTAAATAATGAGAAACCCCCTCCCCCATCCCAGTCTTTAATTTCCCTGAGGATTTTTATTTATCTCAATCACATCAGGTGGAATCAGGTTGGAGGAATAAAAGATAAACATTTTTATAGATTTTTTTCTTTAAATAAAGCACCCCTTATTTGAAAAAGAATGACACTCAATGGCATGAATTGGGTTTAGATAAGAAAAGAAAGAAGTAAAAGGACCTACTTTTAAATGCCCAATTGAAGATTTAAGGTTTTACATTTGCCGTGTGAGTTAACTACACCTTTCTCAAAGTTTTTGGCCAAAAATTGATACGAATGGTAATTAAACATACTTTAATGTCGTCATTTCTGGATACTTTGGAGTCTAAACTTTTTACCAATTACTCCTTCAAATAAGCTATATGCATTTAAAAAACTGTATCAGAATTGGAAAAACAGTAGCTGAATGTTACCAGTGCTGAATAAGTTTTATTTTCATATTAATCCATAGCTCCTGAAGTGGGTAACGCTACCTATTCTTGTTTATTGAACATCGAAGATCATAAACTTGTAAAACTTGGCAAGTACTAACCAATGTTTCTCCATTTCAGTGTGTCCCTGAAGAAGTAGATATTCGAGACAGTGAATATGAAATATCTGTTGAAGGGAGCGATTTTCCAGTTCCTGATGGAGGATTAATTACTCATCTTGAAATGCCGCCTGAACTGACCGCCGAAGAAGTTGAGAAAACTTTAGGTGAAAGTGAATTAATAGAAGTTTTAACTGATGATATGATAGTGGAAGACAATAAGTTGGTAAGTCTTCGCTGTATACGTCTGATCTGGGATGGTTGAATTTAGGTTCATCGGCTGCAGCGACCTACCTAATGTTTTACTGCCTAAAAATATGAATTAAATTATAAAAATTAATTCCCTTTATGATTAAAGGTCTTTTCTTTATGGTTGTTTGAAGTTTTGATTACCTTTTGTTTATTAGAAACTTTAAATAATATAGGATGGAAGGGCAGGGGAGTTGATGATCCGGCGACGAGTTTTTTGCAGTAGTTTTTCTGTTATAATTGCAGTACGCACATTATGTGTGGCCCTTGTCGTCAAACGTTTGTCCATCCTTTGATCAAATAAAGGGTAATCATTCATTGCAAAGGGTAATTATAATTGTTGTTTTATGTTTAAAATATATTTTTCCTCGTTGGAGGTGGGGTAATGTGGGATATAGTAATCTGCTATTTCGTAGAGTTAACGAAGACAAAGCGTCACTTAAAGAAAGTGAAAAAAATATTATGGATTCATGTATGTAAGGAAAACGAAGCTACTTGTTACCTAAAGTTCATTAATTTATTTTAAAGAGCTAGATTTACTTGATTTTCAATTGTTTTTTTTTTTTTTTTTTTAGCCAATCTCCGAAGCTCCGGATGAAATTGAACCAAATTCAGTCCCTCAAAATTTTGAAGAGATATCCGAGGATCAAAAGTTCAAAATCACACCTTCTCCATTAAAAGAATCACCAATACTTTACACAGAAGAAACGCAAAATTATCCTCACGAGACAACGGTAGACATGACTTGCAAGGAAACGAACACGGAAGTAATTGGTAAAACTCCATCTCGAAAAGCTAAGGCTAAAAAGAAAAAAACTGCCGAAGTTAAAAGGGATGCTGCATTGGGTGAAGAGAAGGAGATCATTCCAAAAAATGTTGATGCTCCGGATCCTTCCCAGGTTTCAGTCACCATGAAAGCTGTTGATGTGTCACCCACAGCTGATGTAGAAACAGATACCCTGTCTGTTGTTGTAAAAGAACCAACAGATGCGCAAGTTGGGGGAAAATCTCTTGAGGAAGTCCGTATTATGGACTGGAAAGCAGCAGAACTAGTCGACGATGGCGTACCTTCTATGGAGACGGTAATCTCGTATTATATACTGTTATTTTTGGGTTTACATTAATCTTAACCTAAAAAAATTACTTGAAATAAAATAAATCCGTCAAAACAAGAAAACGATATTGCAAAAGTTTTACAATTAACTGGTTGCTGAAACGTGCCTTGAAAATAGGGCTTTGAAGGGGCAGGAAATTGAAGTAATGAGAACTGGGAACTCTGTAAGGCCAGTCAACACTATGGAATTAGGAAGTTACAAAGTCTTTAAAAATCGCGCCTAGTGACCTAGGATGGTCTATCTTGCGGTCCATTGACAGCTTGAGCCTATGGTCCTCCAAATAGGGGCCATCATTTCGATTGAGCAGTACCTTCAGTCTTAGATCTTTAAAAACAATCAAGAGCTTTTTGAATGCATTTGAACTTATTTGAACGGGTTATTGAATTTTTGAATTCTTATATCTTATTTGAACGAGTAATTGGGCAAAGGATTAAATTCCGTCATTGTGCTACTTCTCATGGTGTAACTAAATTTATAACCTAGACTAGTCTCTCGAAAAATTTGACATTTACTAATTCTGGCAATTCTAAATTTCCCAAAAATGATAAATAAGTTTATTTAAATCGTTGATATTAGCTAAGGATTAACTAATTAGCAGTAGTTGGGTCATATTTAGAGGCATATTAACGTTTCCTTGAGGTTGATGCTTTATTTTACCTTTTCTTGGTTTTCTTGTTTACCACCTGCAAAGGAATAAATTTTTAATGTCATTTTGATAACATTATGTATCTAAAATCGTTCATATAATTGATTTTATTTATGTCTTAAATCATCATTAATGAAATGACCTAGGATACAAATCATTTTTAATTTCTAATTTTAATGCAGATGTATCTAAAAAATTATGTTTGTTGAATTAGGTCTAGAATCCTGAATTTTCTATGACTGAATGTGTGTGAAACCAGGTTTGAATTCTCAGAGTGTTAAGACAGATTTGGCTTCAGATCCTACTGGCTCAATATTCTAAAAACACTGAAATAAAAATGCGTCATAAAAGAACAGTCTCAGGCAGCGGACGGGTAACACAAGGGGGCACTCGATTTTAATAACTATATCTTAACGCTCAAGATTAATGCTAGATGTTTTGTGTTCTGTGTCCTACTAATATTTTACTTGTGGTGTAACCTGACGACATCCTCAAGTTTCAGCATCAGCCCGACCCACGAAAAGATTTTTGGAATATTTTTGATAATCTAATCGAAGTATCACGAGTCTAGTCTTGATTTCAATGCTGAGAAGTCTTATATGGTTTTCTAGAATTGGAAATAGACTATTATTTCTGATGCAATCTGGCTTGGTAATTTTTAAAATTCCACCCGACCAACGCAAGTGTTTCCATTGGCATTCCTATTGGCTGGTCGATTCCCCATAATAACCACCTACTGGTTGAAAACTTAAAGCATTGTATCTCAGTCTCATACGCCTCTTCGTTTCCGCAAAAACCTGTTATAGTAGTTGCTACCTATTAGCCCTAAATATCCTTCACATCTTTTACTTAGCTCCATCTTTACTTAGTTTCAATAAATAGTGACAACACTATCACGAAATTGTCCAATTTCAGAAATTAATTCTTAAGTTTTTAATTGTTGCATTATTGTCGGATACAAATATGGCTTATCTGTATTACAAGGGTCTGCATTACGGAAGAGCTATAAAAATAGTGCACGTGCACCGTCTAAATTCTGATGAATTAAGTTTTAATTTTTATTTTTCCACGTAACAAAGCATTCGACCCTCTTAATATCTCAGCTATTTTCTACCAGAAAAAAAATCGTTCTCTTAAAAGTTATAAATCTGACTGAATTTAATATAAAACTATTGGATAACAAACATATAGCACCCATTCATTCATTGAGCACCAAGCTCACTGCAGCAACCTCACATAACAATCACGACATATAACAAACTCACTGCAGTAACAAATCTCCTGATGCAATGCAG
This sequence comes from Artemia sp. Qi Xiang Cuo, assembly GCF_049724085.1. NCBI lineage: Eukaryota > Metazoa > Arthropoda > Branchiopoda > Anostraca > Artemiidae > Artemia > Artemia sp. Qi Xiang Cuo. Next base: position 52,304,923 of record NC_142794.1, read on the forward strand.
TACCAAATCACCTGAGGCAAATGCAGCTGTGCATGCTCCTCCTCCATCCCAGTCTATTTACAGCTTCTCTCTTTACCACATCCCAAGAACCTACAATTTCCATTAAATCCTTCCTTACGATCAACTTCCACCCTCTTCGGGGATGACCTGCTTTTCGCTTGACCCTAGATGATTGGTCAAAAAGGACGATCGTTGGCAGTATGTCATCCTTCATCCGCAGAGACTGTCTTGTTCATCTCAACCTTTCTCTCGCTATAGCCTTAGAAAGCGGGATAGAACTACATTTTTCGTAAATCTTACTGTTTGAAATACAGTCAGTCAAGGTTAGTATAGGTTAGCAAGAAAACCTGTAGACAAGTGTCTCTGGAAAACATTTAACGAATCCTCCGCTGTTCGGAGTGCCCACGTTTCTATACCATAATTGAGCACTGTCAAAATCTCAAAATTGCACCTTGAACTCTCCAAATCTCCAAAGAATCATTCATTTTGCAAACATTTTCATCTAAGAGACTCAGATCATCAGCATAATCTAAGTCCAGGAGAGTTTTACTTTCCCATTTAATTCCATGCTCTCCGATAGCCTCTGTCGCGCTCTTTAGGACAGAACCCATGAAGATGATCCTTATGAATGGTAAAAAAGATAGTCCTGCTTAACTCCTGATTCAATACGAACCCATGTACTAACCTAATTTCCTACTTTAAACGCAGCAATGTTATTCTCATACTAATCGCTTTAGCAATATTTACTTTAATGCATTTATTCTTGTATGTCATACAAAGATGTAACCTTTATTAAAGTTCCTCTATCGGCTAAACAAACGCTTGCTCATAATCTATAAAACTCAGGACCAAAGGGGTTGGATGACGGAGGCACTTCTCAATCATTAATCTAAGAGTGACAATTTGATCGATGCATCTCTCCCGTTCCTAAAACCACACTGCTCGTCTCTTAAAACTTTATCTACAACATCTTTAAGTCCAAAAAGCATCATATTAAGTAATTTGCCCCCTGTAGAAACCAAGCTAATGCCTCTATAATTACCACACTCACTTTTATCACCTGTCATATAGAGGCGTTTAATTAAAGTTTTCCTAAAATCGCTAGGTACTTCCCTTTTTTCAAAAATCATATTCATAATCTTCAATAATCTATCCCTTAACTGCAAAACCCCCATACTAAAAATCTTATTTACCACAATATCAGCACGGGGGGGGGGGCTTATTATTATTTTTTTCTTTATCTTTTATTGCTGAATCTCGTTGTTCCTCGCAAAATAAATCTTCCTTCACCTCCAAAGTGTCATAAACTTCTTCATTCTTTTCTATAATTTCCTGTAATTTGATCACGGTTTAAGACATTCTCAAGACGTTCTACGCATCTGGTATTAGATACTTTTCTTATCAATGATTGTGGCCCCAATCTTATCCTTAAGTGAGACAAGTCCAGATTGACTACTTCCTCTTTGTTCTTTAACATGGCAATTCAATATTTTGCTGTGATGCCACCTGGCTGTATTTTCCAGGTCTTTTGCAGCTTTATCCATAGTCTCCACTTCACATCTTCTCAATTCATATTTTAATGCTTTCTCTACTTTCCTTCCATTCCTCTTATTTTCATATGATCTATCACTCAAATACTTCTTGTACAAGCACCTCCTCTTTTATACGACATTAAAGGAATTTCAGTAATATTCCAAGCCGCGTTTATAACTTTCTTCCGTAAGACACCATCTGCTACTTCACAAAGTATTTTCTGATAATTATTCCGTCCATCTTCTACATTGTCCATTTTAGACTCTCTAGCCTACTATTCAACTGTCCCTGGAAAGTTTTGCTCAAATTTTTATCCTGGAGTCTACCAACGTCATAACTTCCTGGAAGGTAGTTAGCATTCCCACGTTTCAACTTAAGATTAACCATAGACACTACTAGATAGTGATATTTAATTCTAGCATCAATAACAGCACTTATATAGACCCTAGTATCTTGTATTGACCCTGCCAGTCTTCGGTTTACAACAACATAATCACTAGGGTTGGCCGTATAACCATCGTGCGAGGACTATTTTAACTTATTGGCCATTTTGGTATAAAATATTGTATTGGTTATAACTAGATAGTTATAGCTGCAAAATAGCAGCAGTCTATAACTGTTACTATTTTCCTTTCTTACACCAAATTCACATAAGCTAGGATAGCATATATCCCTGATTTACAAACCCGAACATTAAAATCCCGTAATAAAAATACTATATTTCAACCTGGGATTCTGCTGGGAGTTCAGGCCCATTCACAGATAATTTACCGATCCTACAATTCACATATTACTGAAACTTGGCTTTGGCTGATGCTATTGCTAAGATTCAGCTTTGCAAGGACAATTTAAACATTAATACACCACTGTGTTTTTACAAAATTGATTTTGAGGGAGTATTTTACAAACAAGGATCGTCGCACAGCGTGGACCGAACTCGTATCCTTCTTATCAGAGGGAGAGTAATCCCCATTAACATATTTTGTAGCCAATCGAATTTGTTTGAGTATGATCTGGTCGGCTAGTTCCAATTTCTTCAATTAGAAAATTCTCACAATAAAAATTTATGAATTTTGCGTTGACTGGTCCATAATGTATTTTATCACTACATAAGCTTCTTAGAAGTTCCAAAAGTTTTTCCAACCTATTTTTTTTTTTTTTGGTCTATACATAAAAGGGTTTGCAACGAAACTTTAATGAGTTTGAGCCTTAAAAAATGCCAAAAATGTTGAACTAGTGTTTTAACTAAATCTGTTTCTGGATTCTAGCTAAATCTGTATGAGTGGGTTTAGGATTGGCTGATTTCCCAAATTAGAATTAGATTGTGTATCTCAGTAGTAGTAAATTCTCATTGTAAAGGTGCGTTTAGCCCGTGAAAATGTCAGATGTACTAGTAGAAAACAATTGCTGTTTTGTAATTATCGCAGTAAAGCATGTCTCCGCGTGTGTCAAGAAGTAATAGCGAGTTAAAATCTGTATAAAAAGATTTTGAGATGATCAGAGCGTTTATGCTGGTTCATAATCAATTTGCAATTCGAATATATTTACTTTCAGGAATTCAATTTTTTCAGGCATTTAAAATAATCTAACATGTTACAAGAATCAAAATAAGTTTAAATTTAGCAGATTTTCTATAAGACTTGGAATCTTGGAATTTCTAAGCTCACATTTTTTTCGATCCATTTTTGTCTCTCTAGAATTCAATTTCTTTTTCTTTGTGGTAATATCAGTGTGTTAATATCACTATTGATTTGGTTGTCAAAAATAAATTTTACTTTTGTAATTTAATTATAAGCTAGAATTTTTCAGATAACTTTCTCGTGCTATTTTTAGGACCAAACGACAGAAACAGTGCTTGGAATCGAAGAAGAAAAACTTCTGGGACAATCTGCTGAAGTAATTTCTACTGAATGTCCTCTGCCAATTCAGTCTCCTGAAGAATTGTCTGACGCCAAAGCTCCTGAAGAACTGTCCCAAATTGAGCTGCCAATCGATGAAGAGCAGGAAGGGAAGATTGAGATGAAAGGTACGCATGTCAAGGACCAGTATGGTCCTTGTCGGTTTTGTGACAAGAATAACTCGTCATATTCTCACTTATAGTGATTACCATCTTCAGTAGGAATTCATTTGAAGATCGTTTGTCTTTGACAAAAGGGTTTTCAAGGAAAGATTAGTTGACTTAATTGACAGAAAATGAAGATTACGATGACTATAAGAGTAAGGCCTAATCCCTAGAGGATATCCATCCACCTTAATTTCTCAATAAGAGTTCCACTTTCAAGCGCTGGCTAAGTAAAGAACGATGTTGGCACAATGTATTGTTTTTTCTAGACCAGGGCACTTCCTATCGAACGAGTTGTCGTTGAAACTTCGAAAAGCGCTCATTCGATTGGAAATTGGAATGGCTACTGTCCTTTTTAATAGACAAAATTGATTGGAAGGCAACTAACACTCATTCCACGCCCACGATTTCCCCAAACACATCCAGTACAAATTTTGAGATAACCATTTTGTTCAACGTAGTTGATTTCCAAATAGAAATCATGTTTTTGAGGAGGACACTCCCCCCACAGCCCTCAGGGCAACGTCACTTTGTTCAATGTAGTTGAAAGTTCTGGAAATTAGGTCTTTGAGGATGATACACCCCCAGAGCCCTAAGGGAAAGGGTTGTAAGTTATGCCCTTGGGGCATATAAAGTTCTTATATAAAGTGTTGTCGTATAAACTTCAAAAAAAGCTCATTTGATTGGAAATTGAAAGGGCTAGTGCCCTTTTTAATTGTCGAAAGGGATTGGAGAGAAACTAACCCCCCCCCCTTTCTCACGTCCACCATTTCCCCAAACACATCCAATTAAAATTTTGAGATATGTGTTTTCTTCAACGTAGTTGAAAGTTCTGGAAATTATGTCTTTGATCATGACAAACCCCCAAACCCCTCAGAGCAAGTTTTGTAAATTATGCCTTGGAAGCATATAAGGTTTTTATAGAAAGCGTTTTCGTAGAAACTTCAAAAAGGGCTCATTTGATTGCAAATTGAAAGGACTAGTGCCCTTTTTATTTGTAGAAAGTAATTGGAGGGTGACTAACCCCTCTCTCACGCCCACCATTTCCCCAAACACATCCAATAAAAATTTTGAGACAGCCATTTTATTCAACGTGTTGAAAGTTCTGGATATTATGTCTTTGAGGATGATAAACCCCCCACAGGGCAAGGGTTGTAAGTTATGCCCTGGGGGCATATGCGGGTTTTTATAGAGAGCGTTGTCAAAGAAACTTCGAAAAGGGCTTATTCAGTTGGAAATTGAAAGGGCTAGTGCCCTTTTTAAAAGTAAAGTGATCCCACGCCCACCATTTCCCCAAACACATCCAATAAAAATTTTGAGATAACCATTTTGTTCAGCATAGTTGAAAAGTCCGGAAATTATGTCTTTGTGGATTACAATCCCCCCACATCCATCAGCGCAAGGGTTGTAAGTTATGCCCTGGGGGCATATAAGGTTTGCATAGAAAGCATTGTCGTAGAAACTTCAAAAATGGCTCATTCGATTGGAAATTGAAAGGGCTAGTGCCGTTTTCAAAAGTCGAAAGTGATCGGGGGCAACTAAACCCTCTCTCACGCCCACCATTTCCCCAAACACATGCAATCAAAATTTTGATATAGCCATTTTATGGCTATCTCAAGAGGTTTAAGAAAAACCTCTTTTCTATACCATCCAAGAGGTAAAGATATTGGTGTTTTTGTTTTAGAGGTTTCGGCAGTTTCTTTTTCTAGTTAGGATTAGTCAAACATTACTTGTAAATTGTACAAGCAAGTCAGAAACTAGTAGCCAATTTACCAGTTGTCTACTGTAGCCACTAATCCTCTCCTTGATTTTTATCAATTGTATTTACTTGAGTTCAATATATATATATATATATATATATATATATATATATATATATATATATATATATATATATATATATATATATATATATATATATATATATATATATATATATATATATATATATATATTATATTGAAAAAATTTTGAGTATCTTCCGCTAAGTTTTCCGGAGCCCAAGTTTTCCCATATGAAGTAACTGTAAGGGGCATGCTTATTTTAATATAATTTAAATAAAACACGTTATAGTCAGCATAGATAAAATAAAACATTCCAGTGTTTGAACCTTTTTAATAGTCGAAAGTGATTGGAGGGCAACTAACGCCCCTCTCAAGCCCACCATTTGCCCAAACATATCCAGTCAAAATTGTGAGATAGATATTCTGTTCAACGTAGTTGAAAGTTATGAAAATTAGGTCTTTCCTAGTGTTGTCGTAGAAACTTCGAAAAGGACTCATTCAATTGGGAATTGAGAGGGATAGTGCCCTTATTAATAGTCAAAGGAGATCGGAGGGCAATTCTCCCCCACGTCCATCATTTCTCCAAACACTTCCGATCAACATTTTGATAGAACCATTTTGTTGAACATAGTTGAAGGGACCGGAAATTATGTTTTGAGTATGGCAACCCTCTCACAGCCCTCAGGGCTAAGGTTGTAAGTTATGCCCTGGGGGCATATAACGTTTTTATTGAAACTGTTGTCGTAAAAACTTCAAAAAAGGCTGTTTCGATTGGAAATTGAGAGGGCTATTGCCCCTTTTAATAGTCGAAGTAATCGAAGAGAGAATCCCCCCCCCCCCGACGCCCATCATTTCCCCAAACATTTCCGATCAACATTTTGATAAGGCCATTTTGCTCAGCGAAGTTGAAAGGTCTGGAAATTATCTCTTTGAGAATGACAACCCTCCCCCCATAGCCCTCAGGACAAGGAAAATTGTGTCCCAGTTATGACGGAGTGTATAGTTACGCTCCTATATATATATATATTATATATATATATATATATATATATATATATATATATATATATATATATATATATATATATATATATATATATATATATATATATATATATATATATATATATATATATATATATATTTATATATATGTGTGTGTGTGTGTGTGTGGCAGTCCTTTCTCCAGAAAAAGATGAGCCTCTTCGTAAGGCAGGTCGTAGAAAACAACGAACAAAGGGAAGAAAAGAGGCAGCAGCTCAATCCTCACAAGCACGCCTGTGAAAGAGATAATCAAAGAAGCAGCTAGGGAGCGAAAAGAACAAAAAAAAAAGATAAAGTAAATACTAAGAAAACCAAAGGGTATTCGAAGAAAATGAAGATACAGGAAATCAAGAAAAGGGGGAAAAAGTTAAGAAACTGGACCTCGGGCAAGACTCAGAACTTAGCGAGGTGTCCTCTGTCGAATATGGTGACAGTTCTGATGAATTGCTCCATGTTGGAAGCAACAAAGAAGAAGAAGACTTTTCAGTTAGCATTTTTGATTTTGTGCTTGTCAAGCTTCGATCCAAGACCAGATTGTGTTATGTTGTAGGATAAGTAACCGAAGAATTAGGGGAACAAATAACCATATAGGACATGAAAAAAACTCAATGGAGGGCGAAAATTCGCTGGACTGAAGAGACATCTGTAGGAGAGAAAAACTGCGTAGTTCTTAAGCTGAGGTAACCAGTTGCGTTAGGACGAACAGACAAAGGTGTCAAGCAATTCTTCTTTCAGGAAGATTTGAGTGATTTTTTTTCCATAGTTCCACCGAAAGAGTCTTTCAGTGACGTATTTTAAGAAATATCTAACTGATTATCACCGTAGTTTCATGACGTTTTTGAATATTGCTAACTTTTATATGCTTATATTCGAATTTTCGTAAAAAAAAAAATGTAAGAAAATATGCGCCTACCCTTGAGATGACAATATGTCCCAGTTTACCCCATCACTGTGTCCCAGTTATGGAGGGTATCGGGATAACTGGGACAAACTGACTGACACTAGAATTTTGCCAGTTTCAAATAAAGTAAGAGGGCTAAAAATTGGTAAAAATTTCTGGAGAAACTAAAATGTTTAGGCTATCGGTTGGCCTTTGAAGCATTTAGATAGCTTCATCAGGACTCCAGGAATACCCAAAAGAAGATTTTTTTCCCTGTTATAGCCGGTCTACCCTACTGATTTGTGGTAGTTGCATGCTTGGTAGATTATTTTATTCTATTCTTATTTATTTTTGGTTTAATGGAGTTCTTTACTTTTTTTGAAAAACTTATTTTGTGCAAAATGTTTTTTTAACTAATTTCTATTCTTTTTACACTGACACAGTCTTTTTCAGGGAGAAAGACTGAGCCTCATCTGAAGTTAAACAACTATCCCTTCCATAAAAATCTTATATAGGCTACCCCTTAGGCATAACTTACAACCCTTGCTCCTAATCTCTGGGGTTTGTTTCAACCTCAAAAGCCATGTTATATGATATTTAGACTATTTTGAATAGAATAGCTATATCAAAATTTCTATTAGCTGCATGTCGGGACAATACGACATGTGTGTAGGGTGGAAGGGGTAGCTGCCCTCTGATGACTTTGACTCTTAAAAATATCACTAGAGCGTCTGATTCCCAATCCAATAAGCCCCTTTTGGAGTTTGTATAACCACACTTTCTATAAAAACCCTATATGTCCCCAAGGCATAACTTACAACCCTTGCCCTGAGGGCTGGGGGATTTGTTATTCTCAGAGACATAATTTCCAGACCTTTATGATAGGCTGAACAAAACGGCTATATCAAAATTTTGATTCGAAGTGATTCCAATCAAAATTGTCCTGAGGGCTATGGGGGGAGAAAGAAAAAATTCTTTTAAATATTTTCACTTTTATAACTTTAAGAAATCAAAAATTAATTAAGATTTTAAGACATAATTATCAGCATATGTAAAATAAACTTACAATGCACATTTTTTTCAGTTAATTCATTTGAATTTTTTTCATTAAAGAACAAATTATATTCCGGGTTTTAGAAAGCAGAGGACTTAGAACCCTACTCAGATTAATTTCTGATAGTTTTGAGTTTGACTTCTTTCAAGTTCTGTTTGTTTTGGGTTTTATTTATTTATTCATACTGATTTCTGGTAGTTGTATCTTGGTAGATTATTTGATTCTATTTTTGTTCACTTTTGCTTTAATGGAGTTCTTAACTTTTTTTTTGACAAACTTATTTTGTGCAAAAAGTTTTTTGATTAATTTTTAGAAAAAGAAAACAATAATTAATTACCAAGACTGAAGGATAAGACAAATTCCTCCCCCCTTTTTTATTCTAGGTGAAGACCAATTTAAAATTATTATTCGTTTTTTTTTCTCTGCTTTTCTCTTTGCTGTCAACACCTGCCTCCTTCGCGGCACCAAACGCTATCTAGCTCAGTTATATTTTAATAGTGTCCTTATAATATCACTCAGGATGAAACGGAGGAAATACTATCATTTAATTTTGTTACAATTCTAAGTTAGTATACAATTTCAGATCAATTGGTCTTGGTTGTTTTTTTAACTGATAAGTTTGTCATCTTTTTCATATATATTAGAAACCAATCCAAGGTAGATTGTGCCAGAATAGGACCAACAAATCTCTTTAAAGTGGCAGAAAATTCAGAAGATTGAACATTTTAAAACTGCTTTTGTTATGGTAAGAAAGAAAAAAAAAAGGAAACCCAAGCGGTGTCCTTGGGGCACCGTCTGTCGGAAATAAATGGAATACCTATTGGTAGTACCATTATTACCCTTGGTAAATAAACATCGAAGACTGTCAAGGTAACTTAGTTTGTTTGTTTTTAAATTTTCGGTAATTTTTTCACTAGCATAATAATTTTGTTTCTACACATAACTAAAACAATTGCTAAAATAGCGAAGGCTCTATTTAATGGTAATTCACCGTCTTTTACCAATGATGGAAAATTAAAATTTTTCACTGATGCAATGAAGAATATAATTATAATGAACCTTTACGATGAGAAGCTACATTCATACATTTTTATAAAACCATAGGGTCACTTTTACCTAAGGGTAGAAAATATCCAAGCTTAAAATATCATCAATTGACCTGGTAAATACAAAATCTAAAATAGATAGAATTACATTATTCCTGGGATGGGTTGTCCTATCAATATATCGATACAAATATAAACCGTTGACATCATTCAGAAACATTATCTCATAGGAAAAATGCAACTGAACCGTTGAATGTGAACTCAAAACATTATTGCGAAAGATAAAATCATGCAAAACTACAACTTATGGTTGTTGACCACTCGACTAGAAATATATGAAAATGTTAATATCATTAACTAAGGCTGATAATTGACAGTTGAACTACCATGAACTACGAAAAATTGCAATTATACGGTCAAGACAGCTATAAGACAGTGTTTTATGTTATATACCTAAAGGTGTAACTTGCACCAAAATCACAAGATATTTATATCATTGTATTCATTAATTTCAGACTTATCCATTTACCGAGCCAGAATTACGGCAATATTCGGAGTTTTCTTAGAGAACGATCTAAAACTGATTAAAAACAAGAAATGTTTTTTCTCTTCACATGTTTCTGACACATTTCCAGTATATTTTTCAGTCTGAAAAAAGTTCAAAGAAAATTTGAAAAACGTGATTCAGTAGATAGACAGAACTGAACCAGAGCTATCGAAAAACAGCAAAATTATCGTCTTAGGTTGAAACCTTAAAACTGTAAGACTGCAGAAAAATACCCCAACAAAATCTTGCAAAGAGAACCTAAACCTTAATATCAACTATGGTTCCGAAGCTATATCTATGAATGAATCACGTACCCCACAAAATTTTATTGCATAAATATAAATCTATGTACCATGTTGTGTTGATATACGGTATAATATAACTGTAAGGAGGGCTGGTGCATCACTACAAAGATTTGACAGGAATTTTATTGTAACAACTATATGCGGTATACGAGAATGGATTAATCCACAACACTTCACATTTCGACTTCCTTGTCTACAAAAAAGTGGACTGTAGCATCTCCTTCAATAGGCTAGACACTTATTGGCTTAATTGGCCTCTCGAGATGACCGATGACCCGAGATGGATTTCTAAGTTGAGCAGGATGGTAACAGATTTTCCTTGACAAATCAATCGATTTAACTTCTCACACGTTCTGTAATATCGACTTTCTTTTTAACGTCGAGCAAAATCAAGTTCTTCCACTTAATGGTGGTATTTATAATTTCTTCTTCGACTGAAGGTGTAAGAGCGTAGCTCTCTTGTTTTTAAATCAATTGCTTTAGAAATGTCTTGACCATCCCTAAACACTCTGTTTTTTATCTTTATCATTTCGTCCTTGATACACTCACGAACGTTACCTGTCATATTTTTATGGCGCACTTTTTAAACTTCCTTATCCTAGTTAGATATCCACCTTTTAAAAGCATCCGGGTTGCAGCGGTAGCTAACAACCTAGTAAGAGACGATCACGCCCCATAGTAAAAACTAAAATAGCCCGTAACTCCTAAAAATAGAGTCAGATCAAAACAAGAACGACAGTATTAGAACCTCCTTGTCCGAAGCCCGGTTATCGAAATTTTACAGTCTCTTGGCTTGAACAACAAGGAAATTATATTGGCTTGAAAATCAAGAAAAGTGACTGAAACCACGATATTCTGCATATACTGCATCTTTTTTTCTTTCTGTTTTTTTTCCTCCTCAGCTAGCTGGGCATTGAAAAAATCATAGGGAGCTGTATAATAGCTCATTTTAAAGGAAATTGCTACATCTAGTGCCTTTTGTAATTAAACTTAAAATAGTTTTTAAAATAGAATCAATTTTGGTAAAAAACTGCATTTTCGTGTACAAGCTTGATGTTATAATCTTATAGGTTATAACCATATATGACGTAATAAGTGAATGCAATATCTACTACAGGATCGACATATTGTTCTTGAACGTGATAGAGGAATGTTCTAAATTCTTCTTATGTGATGGTGAGGAGCCAATATTATATAAACGATCTCCAGTGCTATTATTGATGAAGAAATATTGTTTTATCTGTTTAATATGTCGAATGCCTTCCATTTGCCTGGTCATTTGGGTGAAAAGCACATATTTAACATCTTGCATGTTTAGACATTTAGTACTAAACCACTGTTTAGAGCAATCACATAAGATCGCATTTGAAGTTTGTTCAAGCGCTTGAGCTCAAGCAGCAAGCAGAAAAATCCTTAGGCTACCATAGGTTGTTGCAACTGTGAAACATTGGCAGCTTATGCAACTAATACTAATATTGCTTTAATTTTTTAGGTTGCTTAAAACAAAAAGATCTTTAGATTAATGTAAATTATCAGCGAACCAGAATTCAAAGCCCCCCCCCCAAAAAAAAATCTCTGAAAGTTAAAACTCAATCCAAAGGCCATGAGACAAACTAGGGTAGAGTTACTATAGCTATAACTTGAGAAACAGTCATTTACGACGAGAAGAGGCCCCTTACCCACTATTTTAATCAAATTCCTTATCCACCTACGCGCGTAAAATAGTCTAATTATTAATATTTTTTCCAAAAATGCAATTTTTATCCCAAAAAAAAATATATTATTACCAAAAAGTTTTTTATATTTACCGATGGAAAAAAAACCTAAATGTGGAGCTTTAATCAATAACATCGCGACTGGGAGTTTGATACTATGACTTCTGAGCTAGCCAGGCATGTTATCTGGTTTTACACCTTTGGTGTATTAATAGATAAATAAAGGGGCCTTTTCTTAATGGGTCGTCTTTAGAGTTACAAATACTTATCACTTAGGTAAAGGGCAATTCTTGAAATGGGGCTATTGTTTCTTTTTACTGTAATTTATTAATGAAATATTTATATGGGAGCCTTCGTTCATTTGTTAAAAAAAAAAATCAACTGGCAGCTGACATTACTTGCTGTTCATTTTTAATAATCCCTTTTCTAATTCTTAGCTGAAGTTTTGGAACCTGTTCCTTCTGAAGAGGAAATTCCTGTTCAAATTCCTGGGTAAGTTTTAATTTTTTGTTTATTGTGGTATTCTTCCCGCTAGATTAAGGAATAACACACACAAGTGAAATGTCATTCACTGTTTTCTTTTATAGGTTCACACAGATCTGGACCGGGGGGGGGGGGGGGTAGAGAGGTCAAAATATGAAAAAGTGTAATTGCAAATGCTTTGTGATTTCTTCTCCCCTCCTCTGTGTGAGTGTAGTCACCTTAATTATATTTTGTGTTCTATGTTTCAAACTAATGGTTTACCAGGGCTTTGGGCTAAAATGCGCTCTTCTGAGTTTCAGTTTGGAAGACTTGTGGAGAAAGATTTGTCCGAATGTTTTCTGACTATCTAAAAAGTCCAAGTAATAGGAAATTTATACCCGACGTAGCTCTAGTGATTAGATCCTAGACAAAATGTCAGTTGTCAAAATAGTAAATTCCTTAAATGTGTAATGGTTAAGAAAAAAGATTAATGCCAAATGAAATAAACTCATTAGAATGCTAAGGAAAACCTATTAAATTTAAATCTACACATGTAGGTTTAGAGTAGTGGATTAATATTTAGGGGAGTTTATTGTATAAAAGAAATAGTGAGATAAGAGGGGAATATAACAATTGTTCGTAAACAAGAAGAAAACACTACTTTTTTTATGTCTCAGTATTCGAATGAACGAATAGGGCTCGAAAATTTTGTACCTTGAGTCTGAAAGGAGAAATTCATCTCTTATTTTGAAGGCTCGGAATTTTTTTTTGATAAGATTCATCCGGTTTTGCTGAAGCTTGACGGTAAGGATTTTCACTTCTATTTTGACGTTTTATTTAGGGTAGGCCGACACGAAGAAATTAACTGTCTTGGAAACTAGCATCTAAGTTTTTTTTTTATACTGATTGATTGATTCAATTCGCTTCTGTGCATATATGCAGCTACATATTAAAAAAAAAGTCCTTCTTTGTTATATTCCATTAATGTTCTTACACCATTTGAAAGTCTTGTGGTAGTGTTAGGCGACAATATGGGGTTTGATAGGTGGAGGATTTGTTGCGTGTGCAACTTTCGTAAATTTTATGCCGAATATAAGAAGATAATATAGTTTTAACAATAGCTCAGTCTATAAATGATGACAACAGATATGATTTACATTTATGACAACAGAATCGGAACTGACGATTCTGTTGTCATAATGTTTATACCATTCCATAGAGAAAAATGAGCTTATTAAAATGCTCAAAATCGACATCACTACCCCGAAGTAAAACGGGTAAAATATTGCCCTTGAAGTACCAAGGAGGGGGCAAAAAACTAAAAAGTTTATTCCGTAATAATACATAGAAAGGGGTGTTATCTATGGGATTATTGAAGTCGTAGAAAATTAAAATAAAGGTAGAAATGGTCTCTCGTCAGTATTACAGGGATATTTTTTTCAAATTTCCTCTGAAAGTTGGAAATGAGAGGGGTTGAGTCTGAAAATCAATGAAGTATTATATTTTAGTGAATAAGGAGTCCTTTCAAGAGTTTTCTTGATCGTAGATAGCGAAAAAAGGAAAGAAAAGGAATTATAACCAGCAAAGCACCCGGAATTGTAATATTACAGAAAATAAATTACATGCTTCTTCTGAAGATTTGGCTAGCTTTTTCTGAAACCCTAAGTTGAGAACGTCTTTTTTAAGATTGAATAGACAGAACTATGGCGTAAAAAACAACTTAATCGAATACCCTGCTAAAGCAAAAAAAGCTCCCTTCCCTTTTGAAATCTTAAGTTTTTGAGATCTTTTACTTGAGAAACAGTGAATCTTTTGTAGTTAGAAAAATGAAAATTCATGTAATCAATCTTGGAACCATGGGAAGAGTGCTAGACAAATCAAATCTCCAGATTTGTTTCTGAAAAATGAAAACACCGACATCACAACTTGGAACGTCCTGATTTTAATCCATTCGCTGACTTTTTTCATTCGTCTGTTGTGTGTTGTTCGATATTATGGGGAGATGGGGGTTACAAAGATTCAGTTGAGAATGTCAGGGTTGCTTCCGAGAAGAGAAGCTTCATTATGTGGCTGATCCCCCCGCCATGCAAAATTCTTTTTGTCTTAATAGAATCATACAAATAATGTTTGGATGCAAACTGTCCTAGATTGATGAATTATCATATTAAACTATAGTATAAGTATAGACTCTATACCAATATACAAGTAAATATTTTTAGTCTACAATATTTACATTTTTCAGTGAGGAGGTTCGAGATGAAAGAGATCTGAAAGTATGGAGGAAATCAATACTTTTGGTCTGGAAAGAGTTGTGTCTTCATAAAAATTCATCAGTTTTCATGAAGCCCATTAGCGATGAAAAAGTTAAGAGTTACTCTCTGGCAGTGAAAAGGTCAGTACAAAAAAATCTCTTTAAATTTTCTTTAAAATGTTATGTGTGAAGTAAGAGACAAATGAAGGGATTGACATCAATTATTTTTTTTTAGAGCTTAAACTACGCTAAATATTCGTTTCTGTAGCCTATACTCCTACTTGTGGAAGGGAAACCAAACAGAAATTGTACAATTCAAAAATCAAGGAAACTCAATGTAGTTTTAAACCAGTTGTTCAGAATAAGCCTTGAAACAATGGAATAGAAAGGCTACTTTAGTTGATTTTTCTAATATTCACGCTCTTGGTAAATGGATTAAGTTGCATATACATGTCTGCCTCGCCGGCTGACACGATTTATTCATTTATCCATTAACATCTGTTCCTATATGCAATGCGTACATGCCTGTATCAAAGATATAAAATTGATTACTTTTCGTTTTTATTAGCAGAGGCAAGGCTTACAAGAGGGGGGGGGGGAGGGAGGGGGGTCGAAAATAACCCCTAAAGTTGTATGTTTTAAGCTCTTAAACACAAAAAAGTTGTGTTTTTTCTTTTGTTAAGCTTATCGGGCATGGCTGGTCTCCAAACTAGAGAACACTAACTCTGCTTTTTTAGAGTTGATTACTGTTGTTGTACACAATAATACTTAAACGTCTTAAATATGTAGTTAGCAACTGTTATCCTTTTCCATAGAAGAAAAAAGATCAAAATATAAAACATGGTACACCAAATTATATGGATATAGAGGAACTTAGATTGCCATAAAACCTTGAATTGAAAGAAAATGAATATCTTACGTTTGGAGGCTGTCTCTCCAATCAAATAGTAGGCACTAGCATTTAATAATTCACGTACGAATTGGATAATATACAAAGTAGCTGATTCAAATAAATTTGTGAGCATCATACAGGAAAGTGGCAGATTTAACAAGGCAACTACAGATGAAAGGTGCAAAAATAAACACCTAGTATTTTATAATATTTATAAAGCTGTTACCAGTTCACTCACTGGTAAAACCCTCCCTTTTTAACATTTCTGTCGTCTGCCCAGCCCAATTTCTGGAGACTTATCCTCTGCCAGAAATTCTGTTGGTGTCCTTATTTTTATATTTTTGATTTGATATTTCTATTATATAGCATTAAAAGCGCCAATTAGACCAGGTAAGCCCCCCATCCCATGGGGGGGCATTGAATTCAGTTTATGGGCACGCATGAATACAGGCTCTTTTGCAATACCTCCTTGTTCTCTTTGGCAAGAATTTGTATTAAGCTTAATGGATTTAGCTTTCATCCAACTATCTGCGACGTCTGTTGGCGAAGGGATGTTGAAAAATGGTCCATAAAATAAAATGATTTTGAATCTCCGTTAGAATCGTTATACTACAGGTACTTTCTGTAGGTTGTAAACGCTGTCATTTTTTTTATTTTTTTTTTTTTTTTGAAGGCCAATGGATCTAGCCACAATAAAAAAGAACATTGACACTGGAGTGATAACAACAACTACAGAATTTTACCGTGACGTAATGTTGATGTTTTGCAACGCAACAATGTTTAATAGTAATCGATCTGATATATATGAAATGGCCATGGAAATGCAGAAAAGCTCCATTGAAATTATTCAGGTTTGTTTTCTTATAATCCTTGCTTTTGGAAATGTAGAGAGCTCCTTGACAATGTTAGTTTTCAATAATTCTTTTGCAACCTTTTTCCTACAAAGAAAAAAGTGCTGAGAATCTAATGTAGCCAACCACCTTTTCTCAGATGGTTGTTGATGGACAATGTTTCTCTTAAATGATGCTAATTGTTTCTTCTGAGTTATTGCCCCCATGTATCTTATGTGTGGAAAAATTTTAATTGGTAAAGACATTTTGTTCTTATGATTACGCTGTGGAGATATGAATGAATTTAATGAGCAGTTAGACTCACAAAAGGAGTATTCCGGTAAAACAAGCCAACTATAAACTAAAAATACAAATAAAACAAAGAAGAAAAGAAAAAACAACTAAATGTACCAACTATGCGCTAAATTGAATCACAAAGTTAAACATTAAAATGCTTAATTCTTAAAATGATATTCATAAACACGTTATGCTGTCTCTGTCATACCATCAAATGGGAAATCAGAAAAATAAAAATTCACAATTTAAACTTACATCCAACCAAGTACTGCGTACTTTTGACATTCAAATAATGCTTGCTCTTTGGTTTCAGCAATACTTCTGCTACTACTACTATAAACTCACTGCAGCACCAAACCGCCTTAGATCAGTATAGTTGCGCATGCTTCTCCTCCATCCAAATACGGGTTGCAGCTGTAGCTAGTAATCTAGTAAGAGACGACCACGTCCCATAAAAAGAAATACAATAATCCATAACTCCTAAAAATAATGTTAGATCTAAACAGTAAGTACACTATTAGAACCGCCTTGTCCGAAACTCCTATATAGGAAACTTACAGTATCTTGGCCTGAAAAACAAAAAAGGGGCTTGAACTGATATTCGGCATCGACGGTATCTTTTTTTCCGTTTTTTTTCTCGTCAGCTAGTTGGGCACTGGAAAATCATATAGAGCTGTTTAATGCCTCATTTTAAAGGAAATTGCTATATGTAGTGCCTTTTGTAATTAAAAAATAAATATTTTTTTTAAATAGTATCACTTTTTACCAAAAAAACTTGCATTTTCGTGTACAAGCTAGATGAATGACGTCATAATCGTAGGTTATAATCATTTATGATGTAGTAAGTGAATGCAATATTTATACACGTCTATCTTTCGACAAGATAATATAAGAAATACATAATTGATCGATATAGTTCATTATAAATGGGGACTATATAAGTTTCATCGGATATAGCTGAAACCTAGTAAAGAACAAATATATTCAAAGATTCACTATGTACCCCGTCCGAAGAAGTTCTAGTTTCTTGTAAATACTCCCTTATGATCTCGTCCCATCCCACTCGAGAACAACCTGCTTTTCATTTGGCCCAATGTGGATGACCAAAAAGAATATTATTTGGCAATCTGACATCCTTCGTCCGTAAACATGTTATATTTATCTCAATCTTTATTTATTATAGTCCTAGAATCTGTAATGAAAATACATTTTTATTATAACGTGTTCTTTGACTTACGGTCAGTCAAACGGGTAGGTAAAAGTACCCTTGGACAATTCCTCACCACATACAGATTTTGGAGAATTTAATTTTGAGATTTGACATGAAATCAAACTTAAGCAATAATAACCAGTAATAACTTAGATGAGTGATAATTTGGGGGACAGGTTAAAGCAACCATCGGGTCGTTAGCAAAGGTGGAAAAATCTAGTGATTATGGTTTAAGGGGCGAGAGATGACTGTGAACAACGAACATGAAATTTAGTTTAAAGATAAGTGGCTTTGAAAATTAACGGTTTTGAAGGGACAAGCTTTAAGCGAGTAGTTTAATGAGGGCAGTGTTTCCACTTTTTTTTTATAATGGGTTGCTTTTTGGCTGATTAATTGCCGTGTTGCTGTTTCTTGATTGTTTGTTCTTCTCCAAATTAATAGCATAGAGATTAAATAAAAAAAACAGGGCTAGGATCTGTGAACTTTTGCTGTCAGAACTTGCCGTTAACCTGGAGTTTTATAAAAAATTTTAACCAAATTTGTAGTGGAAGAATAGAATAAGTAGAGACCAAGTAATGGGAATCTGGCCTCTGTTCCTCTCTTCTGTTTATGGTCAACACACACAACAAAACCTTATAACGAAGCAGTCCATCATGAAGTTGGTATTCAAATAACACAACTGATTAAGAATAGGTTTATTGCTTAACCTTAGTGGACTGAACTAAGTCATGCAAAAATATTGTTTCAAAACATTAAAGTTGTTGCATGAAAACGTTTTTTGCATGGACACAAAAAGAAGCTCATATTAATTAAAAAATGCAGAAAATCCAGTGCAGAATCTACAAGAATTTGTCTACATAAAAAAAAAATTGCGGAGAAAAAAAAGGAAATGCATAATAAAGTTGGAACTAAATTGATAAAACAATTTTGTATCCATTCAACAAAAAATTCATTTGTAACAGACTACTTATCAATTAGAAATATAACGGAAATCTGCTGCGTTACTTTGAAAAAGCAATGCAAGAAAAAAAAATGGCAATTTAAAAAAAAGCCAGAGCACCATAATTTTGGCCATAACGCAATTTCTCCTAATTATTACGTAATTCACACTGCACCAGCACATCAGGTTGATTTTTACGAACTACAACAGCTTTTTGTGAAGCAGCTAATAATGAATGTGTTATTTAAATAACACAATTGATTAAAAAAAGGTTTATTTTTGAAGCATCTTGAACTGAAAAAAGTCATATAAAAGCGTTGTTTGAAAATATTCAAGATTATTGCATGAAAACTGATCTCACACGAACGCGAAAAAGTAACTTGTATTGACCATAAAAATAGAAATAAAACTGAGTGTACAGAACTTGGAAAGTTTGTCTGCATCACACACACACACACACATAATCGCAAAAAATAGGAAATGCGTAAGAAAGTTGGAACTAAATTAATAAGTCTCGCATCCATCCACCAAAATTTAGTTTGAATGGATCAACCATTAAGCGGAAATCCGATGAAAATCTTCTGGAAGAAAACTTTTAAAAACACTACGAAAAAAGAAGATGATCATAAAGTTTAAATTCTCACAGTGGCTATTATTTCACTCTTGTGAGTTTTAACATTGTTCAAGCTAGTTTACGGAAACGGCTCTCGAATTTCTTGGTGATCTTCATTATATTACAATCTTCTGCATGCCTGCGCACTGAACTTAACACCCAAATAAACAACCTCATCTAACTTCTAACATTTTTCCTCCAAAATTAGATCTAACCTCAGATTCAACCTTTGTTTTGCTCCTAAACACTAATGCTACTGACTTCTTAGCATTTAAAACTAAATCCTTGCTTTCTATACAATTCTTCATTATATCTAATTGCTTCTGTATCCACCACTAGAGCTATGTTATCCGCGAATAACACATGCTACCAAAAATGGATTGGACATAGTTAAAAATCCTGAACTGAAGGCTTATACCCCCCCCCCCATCTTGTAAAAGTCCCTCTCCCAACCGTCTTAGTAAGTGAAAAAGTAAAAACATGCTCTGAAAAGAAAACTACCAAATGACAAAAAAAAAATTATTGAAATCCGTTTTGGAACCAAGCTGTTGTTTATGTTTATATTACTAGTGGAAATTAATTACGAAAATATTTTTTTTGGAGATTGCGAAAATACATTGAAACGCTGATTTTTATTATTTTTCATATTTTTTCAGCATTAGCAGGATGCCGGAAAATCATAGAATACATGATATATGCTTAGCGTAAGTATATGCTTAGCGTTAAGTAAGTATATGCTTAGCGTAAAATTTTCTTGACACAACCAGCGTAAAGCGGCATATGGCTCCTAAAAATGGGAGTTTTCGTGGTATGTACCATTAAATCTCCATGGTTAAAAATTTATAACGCAGAAATGAAGCGAGTTTTGAAAAAAAAATGCTTAGTGAAAAAGAAGTTTTTACTCAAATCCAGAACGTACTTATGAATAATGATGAACGCTATTTACGCTTATCCCATTTGTAAAGGTAAAGTATTAAGACACATTTTCGGGAATATAACGATGTCCCAATACGATGGGAAATCGTAGGAGCGTTTAATTGTGTAACCATGCGAAGTCACCGCAATTATGGTTTTAGAATGAATTGGTCACTGGTTCTGTCCTGAAAAGTTTTTTTTGATGAAACTAACGTCCGAAATTGAAACTTAAAAACAAAAAAAATAATTGCTTCGCAGTTTATGCTACATATATTTGATAAACCGTTTCAAATATTTTAATATTAGAATTCTGAAACAAATAGTGCCACTGAAAAAACAAAACTGATGCAATGAATCAGGATTAGGAGCAAAAAAATTCTTAAGAAGCATGCAGAAAAAAAAACTAATTGATAAGCCTCTCAATAGTCTTTTACCGGCCATGAAATCAATAAATTTTGCTATACAATTTAAATTCTTTAAAAAACTAAAATAAGCTTAAGTTTCACTTAAAGTGCTAGTTTTTCAGAATTCTTCATATATATTGAACTGTCACGAGTCAATTTATTTGAGCTAGCTTTGTAGATATGTGTTGTACAAACTGCGAAGGAATAATTTTTGTCGTTTTAAGTTTCAACTTTGCTCTTTACTTTCATCAGAAGACGTTGTTTTTTCTTTCTTTTAAATTAGTCAAGTAAGGCACTACCGCTTTCCTTATGAGATGAACAAAGAGACTCAATGTTAGGGCCCTTGGCCCTGATTACCATATAAATGTCCTTTTCTTTTTGTTTCTTTTGCTAAATTAAATTGTTCCCACTCTGGGACTCCCTGTGTCATCTCCCCCCTTTTCTATTTACTTTCTAGTCTTTGGTTTTCCCTTTTAGCGTATTACCTTTTCTCGCAGACGGACTAGTTAGTTTGAACAGTAGTTACGCAGTTAAGATGGCTCATCCCTGGCAAAAATGTATTTTTGAACGCCAAATTTGGCTGAGATTCACCGAGGGTGAAAGGAGAATGAGTTTATTCATTCGAGGATGACGCATAGCTTAACGTGGAACCCTGCGAGAGCTGGGATTGGCTGGTCCACGTTTGTTGTATCTCGGGTGATTTTTAACCTTTATATCGAGATGAGTTATTTTTCAGTCCTTTTGTACAATTTGAATGAAGAATTAAGCTAACCTAACCTGCCTGAGACTCAAACCCAATTCAAACTTAAATCAAACCTAACAAGCTGGCATAAGGCTTTTTCAGGATTGTATAAAAAATTATATCATTTTCACTTGTTGTTTGATATTATCTATCACCCATCCATCCATCCTAGGGTAGAACTAAGGTAGATAGCCATAGAACTAAGGGATGATCGAAATTTTTGGTTTGACTCATGACGGACAATGTCGACTGGACTTGTTTGCAAAATGGGGGACTGAATTCGCTTGGACTCACAGGCGATCAAGTGATCTAAGCCTACTAGGCTTGCCCACTTAGAGCCTCAGGCGGAATACAGTGTTTTAGGACTGAAACATGATAGACAAATCCCCTGGACTCGCAGACAAACGGAAAGGCCTATAGTTTTCCAAGTGTTTTCACAAACGGCACGGAAAAACGGCGGGAGTAGCTATGACTCTCAAAATGGACAACTAATTATTTGGTAGATTTTGGAGAGGCACGCCCGCCTAGAGTCTCAGGCAGGCTAGATTAGAATTAAGTTTTAATTAGACTGCCTGAACAATTTGAATTAAGCTTATTCTTTCTACTTTTGAATTCTTTTCATTAGCCTAGTGTTGAAATATGCTATTTGATTACAGGAAGAGTCCTGTGTGATTGGAGATAACACATGGGATTTCCTGGGAGAAAGAAGAGTTTCTTCAGATGATTTTTTAGCTTGAGAACGGCGGTCCTTACATTAGCGCCCTAGGCCAATTAGTGTTGCACATATATACCGCGGAAAGAATACTTGTCGTATCCCTACTGTATATCGGAAATCAGTAAGGGCAGAAGACGTAGAATCCAGGGTGGGTTAGAGTTGACAGTGGCACCGTAGTGCCAGAGGACTTACATTAGTGGCTTCAGGACTGACCTTGGCAACCCATTAGGTTTACAAACATAGGGGGCTATTTCAACATATTCTGAGTTGTTTTCGTTGGCTCTTCATTGCATTTTCTTCTGAGAATTGTTTGCATAAATTACAAACATCTCTTTAAATACTGACAGTCACCACATTAACAAACTTGGAAAACCACTCTTAAGACTTTTTTCTGAGTACAGATTTTCTGACACTGGGCTAGTCTCGATAACACAACATACAGTTTCTCCTTTTTTTATTTAGCATTGTGGCAATTCGAAAATAAACCTCTATCGGCTATGCTGTTTAATTGAGGATTACAGAGTAGCAGAGTTGAGTCGATTTCTATCGTTATGTGCTACAACTATATTTTTTTTACCCAAATGAGGCCAAAATACTATTGGGTGGAAATGTTTGATTGTCAATCGGTTTAAATTATTGACAAGGTATATAAATAGACGACGAGTTTCAGATCTTACCAGAGTAAAGTGCCAATTTCTGCCAGTTTGTACTGCGAAACAAATTTCCGCCCGAACAGTGTCGTATGATATCGAGTAAGAATTCTGAGATAGCCATTCAACTTGGAGATACCTTAAAGCTATATGAATTTATCCTAGTCTCATAGGTGACACTGTCACGTGGTGCCACATTCATCCCCTAACGCATAGGGTCAAAAACAGAATAGGAGGATAAAGAAAACTAAAGATCCTGAGGGACACCTTTAGGGTTTAATTCAGACATGGTAAACATAATTATTTTTTCTAATTTATGTTTTAAAACATTACGTATTTGAATATATGTGTATATTTTCATGTATGTGTTATATATTTATTACTGACAACAACAAATTTTATATTTTTTAGAATTACATACACACACAGTTGATTCTACAAGCAGATGGAGCCAAGTCTCCTTCACCAGAAAAAGAGATGCCGTTCATTCCTTCTCAACCAACATCAAGCAAAAAGGGGAAGAAAGTTACCTCGTCAACTCCTCTTAGTACTCCAGATTTCAAAAGAAGACGAACAAGAAATTCTGAGAATTTTTAACAAATACGTTTTGTTTTTTTCCTAAGACAAATAGACAGGTTAATCCAATCCTCAATTATAGAAGTGGTGTTGATGACAAAATCTGAAACCATTTTTCGTTTTTTTATTTTCACAACTTAATTAGCCAATCTTTTCTGTGTACGGTTCGCCATTAGACTAAGGAAGAGGTTTCAGCTGCGAAACGTGAATATTACCAACAAGTTGCCTAATGAAATTTGGAACCCAAGGCCAGAAACGTTTTTTTCTGTTCCGGACCCCCATGACGTTTGAAAAATTTGTTGCTTTTGACACGTGTACCTTGCGGCGTGGTTGGAACCCTTGGCCATTACAGATCTCTAAAGTTAACTGAGAAGTAAGAGCTAAAAATCGTTGAAACAATTAAGGTCTTTTAAATATTATTACCGAGACTTAAAATATTTAACTTTAAAACCTAAGATTAACTTTAAAACTTCGAACCTGCACATGGTAGAGTAGTTATTTGCGGATATTTGCATGAGGGCGTGGGAGAGTCTCTCAGAATTAAAATGGGAACGTAGGCATTGTCGTCAGAGTTTCTATTTGATTTTAAGCAGTTTTTTTTACATATATTAAATAGGAGAATGAAATTAACGGTAGCTGGATCATTAAAAAGTTTAAACACGTGTAACGGCAATAAATAGCTTTACCGGGAATTACATTTTCGCTACCATTTAAACCATTATCAGTTGGTTTCTAGGTTTATATTAGCAGTGCTTCCGCTCTGGGGATTTCTGCCCTGAAATGGGATGGTAAAACTCTCCCAGACTTGGATTAAATGTAGGACTTTTGCGTCGTCGATTAAAAGTTAGTGGATTGAACATATTCATGTAGGTTTCAAAAGTTCATGCTGCAAGAATAGGTATGAAAGTTAATGTTAAGAATACTAAGAAGACTAGAAGAGGAGATAAGAAAATACCCAAGACTTGTATTAAACGCAATCAGTGAACGATAGGATCACCCCTGGAAAAAATTATGTAAGTGACTCTTTAAATGTACATGAATGTTATGTCATTCAAATGAATTAGTATTTCCAATATTAAGGTCTACACGAATTTTCCCAAACTCGTGACCTATTCTCCCCTAACCGCAGAGTATGTTGCACATCCTTTTGTCTATGATTTGATGTGATTCTCGCTCTCGCTTGTTTTCTAACCGCAGATCTTGTTGTGCTTCATTTTCGTTCATCATTACCTGACACATTTTTCTCATGCCTTTGCTTTAGCTGTTTAGATTCATTTATCATCTTGCATCCTGAACTCTCAAAACTTCTGGAAATACATTCATTTTGCCAATATTGTAATCTAGGATATTCAATTCATCTGCGTAATTTAGGTCTAGGAGACTTTTACTTTCCCATTTAATTGCATGCTCTCCCATAGCCTCTGCCATATTTCCTAGGACAATATTCATCAAAATAATCCATATAAACGGAGATAGGACACAACCTTGCTTAATTCTTGATCAGTACCAAACCAGCGACTAACCTCACTTCCTACCTTAACTGCTGCAATTTCTTTCTTGTATATAGCGCTAATCACTGTAATCTACTGCCAGGAAGAGGTTATCTAGCCTGAAAAAGCCCACCAAACAAAGAAACCCAGAAGAATTATCTATTAATCAATCAATGCAGGGCCTATCATTTACTAGGCTCTAATCTCCTCAATGAGGGTCACTCCTTTAGGTCATCCTGCAGCCCTGTTTGCAGTCAAGGTTTGCAGTAAACACACTCGTGGAAAATCCACCCTGACACCACTGTGAGGCCACGCAAACAGGGTTTCCCTCCTGGGGATAAATATGGGGGATGAAGCTTATGACAGAGCAAGACTTGGCACCATTTCACAACGATGGAGCTTCGGCAAGATAGGCTGCATAGGCCATTTATAAAACTTTGTCTACTTTTCTACAGTTTCCACCAGCATTTCCTGTACTTGTCCCGTTATTGTTCTAATTTGTGTATGCCTCTAGCATAAAGTTCTTTGGGTTGTTTTCTAAGCCACTTCTGTACCGGATTTTTCCCTTCTTCATTAGATCTAAGATGTTTGCCGCGTAGAGCGTCATTAATGAGGCACAATCACATGAAATTCTGATGGGTGAGGTCAGGGCTGTTATATAAAGGGAATGTAAAAGGATCTTTGGTCATATCTGCAGTAGGCTATTCGCAGGGGCCAACCTGTTGTGACCATCTGGAAGATCAACAGCCAGTATTAAAGTGATGTACTCGCAAACAAAATGAACCGTGCCACTCGAATGTGTAGTATATAGTGTACAATTATAATTTTCTTTAAAAAAAAATCAAGCAAGCTCAGTTTTCAGTAAATGCCTAGTTTTTGACAATCTGTATATATTTGAAAATATTACAAGTCAGTTTATTTGAGTTTGTTTTGTAGACATTTTTGCGTAATCATTCAAGCAATTATTTTTTCCGTTTCAAGCTTCAATTTCCCTCTTTAGTTGCGTAAAAAAAACCTTTTTTTTAAATTAGCCTAGTAAAGAATTCACGACATTTCATGTATTTTTTTTTAATATACTCAACTAACCTTACAAAAACATCTCTTGGGCGATGAAACTAAACAAGTCTCTATTTTTTTTTTTTTTTTTTTTTTTTTTTTTTTTTTTTTTTTTGTGGCCATTAGATATAGAATGAATAGGATGAAAAAGCATTAAATTTCTAGGGTATGTCTTGTCTTGCCTGTAATGAAGTCAAAGTTGTTAATACCCTAAATAATAACAGAATTATTTATTTTACTATTTCTTTAGAAGGAAGGCTTATTGATTTCGCATGAAGTTGTCTGGGAAACATTCTTTAGAGTCACAGTAATTACTCGAATAAGCAAATAAAAGCAAATTAGCGATATTTTCTACATTTATCTTGCCAAAAAAATTCAAGATAGACAATTAGATACATCAAAATACTAGATTTTTTGTCAAAATTTAGGACGCTCTTTTGCAATATGAGACCTGTGGGGGGGGGGGGGTTAGCCCTATTTAAGCAGTAGTCTATTACACAGGATTGCAGGGCTAACCAAGAATGAACAGGTTAGAAGGCTAACAAGTAAAAAGAGCAAAATATTTATTTATTTGACAATAAGACAAACAATGTGGCTTAAAATCAAATGGCTTCATAATTGGGTGTCAAATGAATTACGATCAAGATAAGAAATAAAGTAAGAAGTCTTTAAAGTCGCAGTATTTATTCAAATACGCAGTTTAAAGCATCAAACTGGTTAACTTGCGTAAAACTAGACTGATCATTCCCTCGACATAGATCAAAACTTGAAGAGACGTAGATTTTCTTGGCAGCCTCAGATTTTAATATCTCCAACACCTAAGGATATTTCTTATTTGAGTTCAGGCAGCAATAAGCTCTAACTTTGGCCGGAATGGTATGGCATTGACTCAATAGTGGTATTAGCAGCCAAAGATGACTTTGTGGTCGCACAGGTAATTACGTCGAATGTTCCATGTTAGACGTTTCGATGAAACAGGTTTGGGATCACGTTCTGGTCACAGACTAATTTTTACGTCAACAATACATCCCATCGTTTAGGTCTATATTTGAGAGATATTGTTCGGAGCCTATGGAGTCAGGTAGAATATGAGAGATGTTGAAAACCCTTTATGTATTTATTTGCTCGTCGCTGCACTGATTCCAGGGTTGATAGATCACCCTTATTGACTGCAGTAGCACTACATATCCTAAATTCTAACTTGGTCTAATTAGGGCTTTTAAAAGCTTGGTGATTACAGCTGGAGATATTCTGCTAAAAGTTCTTTTCATTGTACCGATAGTTTGGGTGGCTTTTGGCTACTGCAGACTATGCGTGAAAATAAAACTTGAGCTTATCATCAACCAAGACTCCCAGATCTTTTTGCTCTGACCATCAATGAGTGGCTGTCCTGAACCATCACTGGATTCCATAAAATACTGGCACAGAGGGTACTTACTTACTTACTTGTACTTACTTACTTACTGGGTGTCATTCTCAAAGACCTAATTTCCAGAACTTTCTACTATTTTTAACAAAATGGCTATCTGAAAATTTTTTTTGGAAGTATTTTGAGGACAAGTGGGCGTGAGAGGGGATTTATTTGCCCTTCAATCACTTTCGATTATTAAAATGGCCACTAGCCCTTTCAGTTTGCAGTCGAATAAGCTTATTTTAAAGTTATGAGACAACTCAGGCTATAAACACCTTATATGCCCCCAGGGCAGAACTTACAATCTTTGCCCTTGGGGCTCTGAGGGATTTGTCATCCTTAAATACATAATTTCCAGAACTTTCAACTACGTTGAACAAAATAGCTATCTCTAAACTTTGATTGAATGTTTTGGGGAAATGGTGGGCGTAAGAGGGGGGGGGGGGTTAATTATCCTCCGCTCACTTTCGACTATTAAAAAGGGCAATTCCAATTTCCAATCAAATGAGCCCTTTTTGAAATTTCTATGACAACTTTCTATATAAATTTTATATGCCCCCAGGGCATAACTTACAACCCTTGCACTGAGGGGGGTATCATCCTAAAAGACCTAATTTCAAGAACTTTCAACTACGTTGAACAAAATGGATATCTCAAAATTTGGATTAGATGTCTTTGGGAAAATGGTGAGCGTGAGAGGGGCGTTAGTCGCTCTCCAATCACTTTCAACTATTAAAAAAGGTACTAGGCCTTTCAATTTCCAACTGAATGAGCCCTCTTGAAGTTTCTACGCTTTCAATAAAAACCTTATATGCCCCCAGGACATAATTTACAACCCTTGCCCTGAGGGCTGTGTGGGGGGGGAGGGTTATCATCCTTAAAGACCTAATTTCCAAAACTTTCAACTATGTTGAATAAAATGGCAATGTAAAATATTGATTGGATGTGTTTGGAGAAAAGATGGGCGTGAGAGGGGGATTAGTCGCCCTCAAATCACTTTCGACTATTAAAAAGGCACTAGCCCTTTGAATTTCCAATCCAATGAGCCATTTTTCAAGTTTCTACAACAAAGATTTCAATAAAAACGTTATATTCCCACAGGGCATAACTTATAACCCTTGCCCTGAAGACTGTGGGGGGAGTGTTCTGCTCAAAGGTGGAATTTCCTGAACTTTGAACTGCGTGGAACAAAATGGCTATCTCAAATCTTTATAGGATGAGTTTGGGGAAATGG
This sequence comes from Artemia sp. Qi Xiang Cuo, assembly GCF_049724085.1. Lineage (NCBI taxonomy): Eukaryota > Metazoa > Arthropoda > Branchiopoda > Anostraca > Artemiidae > Artemia > Artemia sp. Qi Xiang Cuo. The sequence continues at coordinate 52,333,581 of NC_142794.1, forward strand.
TGAGCGTGGTAGGGGTGTTAGGTACCTTCCAATCACTTTAGACTATTAACAAGGGCACTAGCTATTTCAATTTCTAATTGAATGAGCCCTGATTGAAGTTTCTACGATAACGCGTTATGGGGGGGGGGGGTTGTCATCCTCAAAGACCTAATTTCCAAAGCTTAAAACTAGGTTGAACAAAATCTCAAAGTTTTGATTAGATGTGTTTTGGGAAAAGGTGGGCGTGAGAGGCGGGTTAGTTGCCCTCTAATCACTTTTGACTATTAAAAAGGGCACTAGCCCTTTTAATTCCCAATCGAATGAGATTTTTTGAAGTTTCTACGACAACGCCTTCTATTATAAACCGTATATGCCCCCAGGGCATAACTTACAACCCTTGCCCTAAGGGCTGTGGGTGACTGTCCTCAAAAACATAATTTCTGACTGGAAATCAACTACGCTGAACAAAATGGTTATCTCAAAATTTTGATTGGATGTGTTTCGGGAAATGTTGAGCGTGGAAGGGGTGTTAGTCGCCTTCCAATCACTTTCGACTATTAAAAAGGGTACAAGCCACTCCAATTTCCAATTGAATGAGCCCTTTTCGAAGTTTCTACGACAATTTCTTCGATACGAAGAAGTTCCCTGCTTTTAAGGTTAAAATTGATAAATAATAGATTGTGCCAACATCGTTCTTATATGCCCCCAGGGTAATCTTAAAACCCTTGCCCTGTGGTTATGAGGGAGTGTCCTCCTCTTTACTTAGTCCCCGTTTTTTCGTCTCGTTCTCGAGTGTCCCCGTTCTTTACTTAGGCAGCGCGATCGCGCTGCCTATGATTTATACAACAACTTTCTATATAAACCTTATATGCCCCCAGGGCATAAATTAAACCCTTGCACTGAGGGCTCTGAAGGGGTTATCATCCTAAAAGACCTTATTTCCAGAACGTTCAACTACGTTAAACAAAATGGACAACTCAAAATTTTGATTGGATGTGTTTTGGAAAATGGTGGGCGTGAGAGGGGCGTTGGTCGCTATCCAATCACTTTCAACTATTAAAAAAGGCACTAGCCCTTTCAATTTCCAACTGAATGAGCCCTTTTGAAGTTTCTACGACAACGCTTTCAATGAAAACTTTCTATGCCCCCAGGACATATCTTACAACCCTTGCACTGAGAGCTCTGAGGGGGTTATCATCCTAAAAGACCTAATTTCTAGAACTTTCAACTACGTTGAACAAAATGTATATCTAAAAATTTTGATTGGGTGTGTTTGGGAAAATGGTGGGTGCGGAGGGGCGCTAGTCGCTATCCAATCACTTTCAACTATTAAAAAAGACACTAGCCCTTTCAATTTCCAATTGAATGATCCCTTTTGAAGTTTCTACGACAACGCTTTCAATCAAAACCTTATATGCCCCCAGGGCATAACTTACAACCCTTGCCCTGAGAGCTGTGGGAGGAGGCGTTGTCATCCTTAAAGATCTAATTTCCAAAACTTTCAACTACGTTGAATAAAATGACTATCTAAATATTTTGATTGGATGTGTTTGGGGAAAAGGTGGGCGTGAGAGGGGGGTTAGATGCCCTCAAATCACTTTCGACTATTAAAAAGGGTGCTAGCTCTTTGAATTTCAAATCGAATGAGCCCTTTATCAAGTTTCTACGACAACGATTTCAACAAAAACGTTATATGCCCCCAGGATATAACTTATAATCCTTGCCCTGAGGGTTGTGGGGGAGTGTCTTCCTCAAAAATATATTTTCTGTCTGGAAATCAACTACGCTGAACAAAATGGCTATCTCAAAATTTTTATTGGATGTGTTTGGGGGAATGATGGGCGTGGGGGGGGGGGGGCTAGTTGCCCTCCAATCACTTTCGACTATTAAAAAGGGCACTAGCCCTTTGAATTTACAATCGAATGAGCCTTTTTTTGAAGTTTCTACGAGAACGCCTTCTACAAAAACCTTATATGCTCCAAGGGCATAACTTAAAACCCTTGCCCTGAGGGCTATGGGGGAGTGTCCTCTTCAAAAACATATGTTTTATCTGGAAATCACCTACGCTGAACAAAATGGCTATCTAAAAATTCTAATTGGATGTGTTTTGGGGGAATGATGGGCGTGGGGGGGCCTAGTTGCCCTCCAATCACTTTCGACTATTAAAAAGGGCACTAGCTCTTTGAATGTCCAATCGAATGAGCCTTTGTTTGAAGTTTCTACGACAACGCCTTCTAAAAAAACCTTATATGCCCCCAGGGCATAACTTATAACCCTGGCCCCGAGGGTTGTGGGGGAGTGTCCTCTTCAAAAAAGTATTTTCTATCTGGAAATTAACGACGCTGAGCAAAATAGCTATCTCAAAATTTTGATTGGATGTGTTTGGGGGAATGATGCGCGTGGGGGAGGGGCTAGTTGCCTTCCAATAACTTTTGACTATTAAAAAGCGTACTAGCCCTTTGAATTTCCAATCGAATGAGCCTTTTTTAGTTTTTACGACAACGCCTTCTATAAAAACCTTATATGCCCCCAGGGCATAACTTAAAACCCTTGCCTCGAGGGTTGTGGGGTGTGTCCTCCTCATAAACATATTTACTATATGGAAATTAACTACGCTGAACAAAATGGCTATCTCAAAATTTTGATTGGATGTGTTGGGGGTACTGATGGGCGTGGGGGGGGGCTAGTTGCCCTCCAATCACTTTCGGCTATCAAAAAGGGCACAAGCCACTCCAATTTCCAATTGAATGAGCCCTTTTCGAAGTTTCTACGACAACTTCTTCGGTACGAAGTGCTCTGCTCTAAAGGAAAAAAAAATAAATAAATGATATATTATGCCAACATCGTTCTTATATGCCCTCAGGGCATAACTTAAAACCCTTGCCCCCAGGGGTGTGGGGGAGTGTCCTCCTTAAAGACATATTTTCTATCTGGAAATCAACTACGCTGAAGAAAATGGCTATCTCAAAATTTTGATTGGATGTGTTTGGGGGAATGATGAATGATGGGCTTGGGGGGGGGGGGTGGAGGCTAGTTGCCATCCAATCACTTTCGACTATTAAAAAGGGCACTAATTACTCCAATTTCCAATCGAATGAGCCCTTTTCGAACTTTCTACGACAACTCTTTCGATACGAAGTGCCCGGGTATGAAGGAAAAAAAAATCACATTGTGCCCACATAGTTCTTTACTTAGGCAGCGCTATTGCGCTGCCTATGATAAGTATCTCAAGAGCATTCATCACCTTCATTCTTAATTTTAAAAGCAGCAATGGAAAAAGTTCCAAAGCTGCCAGTAGCAGACTTTGGAAAGAATTCAAAAAGCTGCCAACACTTTAGCAGGACAAATTGTGTTTTGACAACTTTTCTTTGAGCAAAAAGCATGTTTATATGTAGATATGGTATTTTCAGACAAAACCTGCCAAAATTTTTTTACTAGGCCATGAAAACTGCCAAGTAGTGTCGCTACTATGCTATTCCACTTTTTGCACGGCGGCTTAAAAGATGCCAGTTTTAACAGCTCGCGGGGGTAAAAAAAAGCAAACAAGTTTTTAATGTGTTTAAAAACATAAACATTTTAGAAACTTTTTTCCACACTCAGAAGAATGCTTCTTTCCCGTTTATTCTAAATAACTTTATTAATGAACCCTATCCATTGCAGCGTTATCTTTATAAAAATGACTAAAAAGAAAGATGATTACTTGTAAAACTTGTAATAAGTAAACACTCAACGAATAAAAAGTATGTAAGTACACATAATATTCAATATGATTTCAATCCAAAAGCATGGTTGTTTACAGAACACTAAACAATAAATCCTAAATACAAACGATAATCCAAAAACAATTATTTGCTACAACTTCTTAGGCAACATAATACTGTGTAAAATCTGTGTAAAAAGAAGAGGCTAGAACTCAAGATTTTTTATTTTTCAGTAAATGATAGCAATAAATTTTAACACTGGTTTATAATAGAAAGAAAATAGCCTTTCGTTACATTACAATTTAGGGGAAAGGTTAAAACTGTTCAGTTTCACTAGGATTACCTTTATTCCAGACAAGTTTCTAACCTATCCCAAAATGACGGCATCTTATGATTTAAATCAGTACTGTCATTGCAGTTATATTCAATGAACATGTGTTTTTCTATTACTCCACAGGTAATTTACTATGATTGTTTCTTAACATATTCCGGTTCACATTGACAAAAAAAGATACGAATTACAAAAAAAAACAAAAAACAACAATGCACTAGTGCTCAAGGAAAAATACCTAATGTCACGAATTCAACTGTACTTGCTGCTTCAATATAGCGTTTTCTTGTTTCAAGCTATCCAGCTGAAAAATAGAAAAGAAAGATTGGAAAAGTGAATTTAAAAAACGCAATTGTATGTTGATTTGTGAATTCTGGTCCACACCAAAGAAAATTTTGAAACGTTCTTGCTCTAGGAATTAAGTTTTAGTTGTACAGAAAACATCCACCAGAAATTGTTTTATTCAAATTAATTCTGGAGAAGGAACTTGTACAGGCATACAATTTCACCCGTGAATTCATGCACATTTAGCAGCCGGATTTAGGCAAATCTGGCAGCTAAATATTTTATGAAATGAAATATTTAGCAATCAGTATAGACATATGCCTTCCAGCTCGAAAAAAGAAGCGTTGTTTAAGACATTTGTTGGTAGATTTTGATTCGATTTTCAAAGAATTAGAAGCATAAAACAAAATAGAAGAATAAGTTAGAAAAAAACTCTCAGTTGTTTGCGTGTTTTTCGGATTTTATTTCTATATTATACATGTTTTGAACTTTGGCTTTCGGCCTTTGTTCATATATTTTGCTGATTTTAAATACAGTTTTTATTATACACCTTCTACGATTCTTGAAGTAATATGTCAATTCTTGACCAGTAGATTTTCATTCAACAGTATTTGTTTTTCAACTAATCAGGAAAAAATTGTTGCTGACAAAATGAAGACATAATCCAAAAGGACCCTGTCCACTTTTTTTTGCGAAAGTGGTAAAAATGGGTTATTCTCAGGGCCGTATTCAGTTTTTTTTTGTGAGGGAGGGGGGAGGGGTTTACCGAGCAAAGACCTTATAAATTTAAACAAGGAAAACAGAATGCCGTTGCAAAAAAAACAAAAAAACTACTAAACACATACTCTACAAACATATCATGACTTCTTGGCAGGGTGACAGGCCTCTTTGTGAAATGGTACAGAAAACGATGTCTTTGAAAAATAATACTTTTACTGTGAAGAAAAATAACATAAATAAAATCTAGTCAAGCTTGGTTAATTAATTAAATACAGGCTCTTAGTTATCCACTGGAAAAATGATTGAGAGCAAACTCATTTTCTCTTTAAATAGAGGCTCTTAGTTATCCACTGGAAAAATGATTGAGGGCAAACTCATTTTCTCTTTTTCAAATTGAAAATAATAATTTGTGTTTTGCATCAAATTAACAAATGTTCAAGTGGAGTAATAATTATAATACCATAATGTATTGTTCAGCAAACAGAGGATTTATGCAATTTGTTACACAAAAGTTTATTTTAAAAATTATACTCAGAATACTTGAGAAACTGAGCAGTATGAAAACAAAAATTCCTGCTAGAAAAAAACCTAACTGAAAGTAATTCTGGAACACGAATAACCAAACTTTAGATCCATTTTATTCCCTTGTGTTCAAAGATTATAATTATCGGGAACAACATATTAGGTATGCAGAGTAAATTTTTCAGAAAAGTCTCAGCAACTTCTTTAACTTAAGATGTATTTAAATATTTAAGAAGTCAAAACTATCCATTTTTCATTTTTATGATATTTGTCAAGCAAATACCATTATTTTCGTTTTTTATTTATTGGGCCAAAAACATGTTCTTTCAAAAACATGTCCAAAAATTGATTCGTCTAGGGGGGATAGGTAATAATGTCACTCACACTGGGGAACAACTTACGCAATTTCTAAAATCAATTCCTGCAATACGTTGTCTGGTTAATGCCCAATATAATAAGCTCCAAGCACTTACACTTTAGGAGTACATTAGCAAAGGAGTAGAACAAAAGCTAGCGCAAAGGTGAACAAAGCATTTACAACAACAAAAAAATGTTAATCATAAAGCTGCATAATTTTGACCTATGAAACGTGAAATATTCAGAATCTACGGACGAAAAGTAATAGGGTTGGTCCAAAAGTAGGTATTCCTAAAGAAATCTATAAGCATTAAAGCGCTGTGGAAATTAAAGGATCCCAGCCTTGGTGCAAAAATGCTGCCATCATTTTTCACATAGAGCTTAATTCTTTTCCCTCGTACATTCCAAATGTGTTATCTTATGTGTTGGACAATTCGAAAATTTCGATATTTCCTTGTAGAGTTCTTGTCGTCAGGACTTCTACCAGAAGAAATAGCGTGATCTCAAGAATTATTGATGAGAGGCAAGCGCCAATGTCCTTCTTGGTTGCTTTGGGGGTCAACAACCAATCAAGATTTTTCGGAACAGTATCTGGATCCACCTAGATATCCACCAACATGGGTGGATGAATTTGTCATCAACCCATGTGTTTGAGACTCTGTCGGAAAAGAGGCTTCATATTCTATTTAAGCGCTTTTAGGTCCAGCACCGATTTGACGTTACTAGGGAGAAAGAAAGGGGACGTGAAATTCTTGACGTTAGAACAGCTACCTAAAAGAGGGTCGGACCTTAACCAAACTTATTATGATGTAAGAGCTTAGCTTATAATTCAGCCTTTCTAGAGCCTAACCTGATCCGACCTTTAGTGGAAGGGAAGACAGTTTTCAAGGTCGCTTCTCGTCAGCCAAACTGCTAGACAGGCTGGTGGAATTCAGTGAAACCTAGCCAACACTTACAGTTATGATTTCAGCTACCCATGTTCGATTCAAACTCTGGGAGGGGAGGAAATACCATCCAGCACATATCTCTGAAATGTGGTAGGGATTGGTAATCAAGGTTTCACTCTGATTTTAGGCGACTCCATTCCAATCAGAGAATCTCTGTAAGAAGTAAGTGCAATGTGAGCTTTCATGTCTTGTTTTATTATTTGGTTTACATTTGTCTTTACGTATGTAAACTACCGTTTACGTATTGTTTTAACACCCGAAGGAAATCCTATACATAATAAAAACAGAGTAGAGATCCATAATAGTGTAGCCGTCTCGTCGGTGCTGTCAGGGTGGTAAACGTGACGCCACGTCTCACGGTAATTCGAAAAATGTAACCAAACGGTCTTGCTATTTTGGAACAATGCGCACACGCCATTTGAAGCGCATGCACATGTAAAGCGGGTATTAGAAACTGTACCATCCATTACAAATTTGAACCAACAGTTCCATGAAATTGTAATTTTTCGGTAAATAAACTTTACTACTACTTTACTTTACTACTAATAATACTTTTACTTATTTTCTCTTAAATTTCTTTATTGTTTTCAATGGTGTGCCGGGTTTTAGAAAGAATGAAAGTATGCCTTTTTATAGATATACCAATTTTGACTATAGGTTTACCCATTTGCCTGTTAAGAACGCCAAGAACAAACAGTTATGTTTACATGTAAGGAAAAACCGGATATTGTTTCTTACTTTTCACTTCAAGTTCCTTTTATTTTTCAATGGGTATCAGGTTTCAGACGTAAAGAAAGCTTTGCTTTTAATAGATATACTAATTTTGACTATAGGTTTAGCAATTTGTGCATTATTAAGCTTTGGATTAACAGGAAAATGAACATGTAAGGTAAATAAACATACTTTTCTTACTTTTCTCTTCAATTATTTTTTCTTGGATTTTTTCACAGGTTTCAGTGAGAATGAAAGAGTGACATTTCATTGGCATACTAATTTTGTTAATATGTTTAAGCACCTCGGCCAGTTACCCACTAATACTTACTAGAATAAAAGAGAACTTGTATGCTCAAAGAAATATCCCAATAAGTTGAATAACAGATAATAGGTCTAGAAAGCGATTGCTTATGTTTTATGTGCAAAACATTGCTGTTAGTGCTGTTTCTATTTTAATTTGAAAATAAGCTTTATTAGGAATTTTTAATAAAAGTATAACTCATAAAGAAAAATAATGAAAATCATGGAAAACCAACAAAATTAGCGAATTTCTGTGAATAAACTGGAGTGCTGGGATGCAATTAATGTAGACGTAACTGTGAAAAAATCAATAAAAAAGGAAAGTTTCTGCATGTAATGAAGCTAAAACTCTGTTGTGATAGGCCGAGTGTTTAGATCAGAAAAGAGGACATACTAAACTTGCCTAGTCTGTTGTATATATAATCAGAGAAATAATTTAATTCATGAGAAACAAGCTGAAAAAATAGCACAAACCCACAAAATAAGCAATTTTTGGTGTATAGCCTTTTACTATATATGATCCTATTTAAGGGGGGGGGGGAATTACAATGGCAGCGGCTATTACATTTGAAAAGAGCATGAAATGGGGGATCAAATGGTACATTATCTGTTTTTTTTTATGGAATTGATTTCTGTTGCATGATAAATGCATGATAAATCCGAAATTGAGAGGGGTTAAGGCGTTTATAAATAAGTAAGTAAGTTTTATTGTGATAATAGCCCTAGGGCAATGGCAATACAAAACAAAAAAGAAAATTCACTTTTAAATAATTTACCTTACAATACATAAACATAACATAAACAGAGGAAAACACGAAACACAAAAATCTACTTCTGTGCTCCATTAACAACCTAAGAAATTGTCCTAAATTTTAACACTTTCATCCCTCATTACACTCATCAGCCATATTTCATTAAACCTACACTTCATTTCTCAACTCACTCAGTTCTACACACTCATACATAACATGACCCACACTCTCGTCCATACTTCCACACATCGGGCAAAAGTAAGGACCGTCTTGCCTTCTCCTCCTCCCTAAATACCTCCTTCTTACCCTAAGTGGTAAACTATTCCCACTTAATTCAATTATATTCCTCAATTCCTCTTTTTTATAAATACACCTTAAACTAAACCCCTTCACCCCATGTCTCCTTAAACGACGTGTAGAAGTGATATATGATACTTTGTTATTCACCATATACATGGATGATTTTTTGGTCACTTTGTGAAATATTGCAGCTGACGTATACTAATTGGTGTTCTTTCAAGCAGGGGCTGGCAAGAAGTCTAGTTCTACGTGTATTTGCTCTACTTACCAGAAAAAATTCAGATGACTGCATTAAATACACTGAATATTCTTTTGGTGGTACGAGATAGTCTTTGCCACTTTAAATTTTGATAATAAGAGGGCACCCTTTGTCATCATGGCTCGTTTTTTCCATTTTTCGCCATGCGTTTAGGGAAAACGGCGTTGGGGGGGGGCCTGGTTGCCCTCCAATCACTTTTGAAGCTTAAAAAGGGCATTAGAACTTTGAGTTTGCAACTGATTATCATATTGATGACAATGAAAAAATTTTCTGGTACATTGAACATCAAATTCGCTTTCATTTTCGGCTTCAGCTATTCATTTTACATCGGGACGGTACTTCATATACAGAAAAACGAACATTTACCGACAGTTCATTTTTTTAAGAAAAACTGAAAAAATTGACACGAAAAGCAAAAAAAACTAGTTTTGCGTCGACCTAGATGGCGCAACTTTGGATATGTTGTTGAGCTTTTGTTCTCTACAACATGGTATAAAAACGTTGCTGTGGCAATTTGTTTGGGGTCAACCCATATTTTTGGCTAGTTTGCCTGTACTATAAATATGTGGTGTTGAATGGCAGAAGAACATATAATGCCATATCTGCGATTGTGGGGGATTCAGTTCTAGTTCTGATCCAGAATTCAGTCAAGGGCTTTTTTGGAAATTGTAGTTTTAAAGTTAAATCACTCGAAAGCTTAGCAAATTCCTTCGTTCGGTTAAGAATATTCCATTTTCCGTCTTTCAATAATAAATTAATAATGCATGTAATAATAAAGTTGAATAGACGGAATCCATATCCTTACAAAGATCTGAAAATAAGTGACTGTTAAGGGCATGGCATGGTTATGATGCTAATGTTTTTGCTGCACGGGCCTCTTGGTGAATAGGGCAGTGAGTAAAAGTAATAAGGTCATAATGAGTAATTTGAAAAAATAATTTAAAACCAATGTTTTTGCCCCTCATCGCTCTTGCACCATCCGTGCATATTCCACAGAGATTTTTCCGTTCTAGACCTTCAGTCTTTAAAAATTCATCAACTTTACAATATATATCTTTTCCTGTAGTATGCTATAAATATTTGACTTTAATATTTAAATTTTTGACTTTAAAATCTCTTGCGACCCCATGATTTTGCTACGCGACCCCATTTGGGGTCGCAACCCATAGTTTAGGAAGGCCTGGCTTGGAGTATTAAGGTGAAACTTTAAAGGATGCGTTTAGAGGGAAACCAAACACACTTTGTCCTTGCTGGTTGTCAAAAGGGAGTATCAGCAACATCTAAGCAATGGCTAGATGTATTGGGTTGAAACTTTCAATGCATGTCGAGGGGGAATTGAAGAGAGATTGGACGGCGAAAAGCCACCCCTCCTTACCTTTTTATGTCCCCCTCTCCTTAAATTGGTCAGAATTTTGTAATTTTCATTTTGTTCAAATTAGTCAAAAGGTGTAATAGCTATGCCTCCGGGGATGCCATGCGCCCCACAGCCCCGGGGGCAGAATTTATTATTAGGAAAAGGGGAAAGTTTTGATTCTGGGTGGATCCAGAAAGGCCAAGGCATTAAGGTGAAACTTTGGAGAAATTTGAGGGGTATCTTAAACTAAATCAAAAGGCACTATGTGCATTCAGTTTATCAAAAAGTTGGATCTGCGATTCTTAAGAACGGTTGAGGCTATTAAGTTAAAAGTTTCAGGAAATATTGAGGGGTGATTTAAAGTGGTTGGAGGGCTGCCAGGCCCCTTCCATACCCTCTTTAGCTCCCTTCTCTCTAAAAATAAGATCAAAATTTTTAAATAGCCTTCTTTTTCAAAATAGCGTAAAGGTCAAACAACCGTGCCTCTGGGGATAGCATAAGACTCCACAGCTTTGGAGACAAATGCCGAATACACTCAAAACCTACCAGTACATGCTAGTTACCAAAAGGGCGAATTAGCAATATCTAAGTAATGACTAAGGGTATTAAGTTGAAACTTACGAGTTATGTTGGGGACATGTTGAAAGTGATTAGAAGGCAACAAGGCCCCCTCACCCTTTCCCCTTTCAAGATGCCCCTCCCCTCAACACTGAAAAAAAAAATGTAAAGTCATTTTGTTAAAAACAGGCAAAAGGTCTAGTAACTATGCCTCCGGGGATGTAATGCCCCCCAAAGCCCCCCCCCCCTACCGGCAAGGATTGTAAATTATACAATTTATTCTTTTTTTTTACAGGTTTTACCGTTAGGTAAAGGGGGAACGTTAGATTTTGAGTGTATTCAAAAAGGGTATGTGTATTAAGGTGGAACTTCGAGGAACATTAAAGGGTATTTTTAACTAAATCAAAAGATACTGTTGATCCAGTTTTTGAAAAAGGCGTATCTGCAATACCTAGAGAAAGGGTGAGAGCATTAAGTTTAAACTTTCAGGTCATGTTGAGCGGGATTTCAGGGCATGTTGAGCGGGTCTACGCTGTTACAATGAAAATAAAAAGTAACATTAAATCGCAGAATGAGCAGAATTTATTCCGTTTAGGAGGTCAGGTGCCCCTTCCAGTTCTCTTCCCCCTTTTTTTTTATTCGGAAGTGATTGGAGACCAAACAACCCATATCTGAGAACGTTTTTGATATCTGGTCCTTTTTTATATTTAAAACGGGATCACACATCCATGATCATTCTTTGGTAAAAAATACACAATTTCAAACCTTTGTAGACAAGAGTTGTAAACCTCTACAGTAAGGTTCTCTCATTGTTTTGTTGTTAGCGGAGGACGATGCCTCAAAGGATACATTTCAAAGCCAAAACTTAATCCCTATTTAATCCCTCGTGATTTCTGGGATATTTCTGGCCTACGCTGTTATTATCAAAGTAAATAGTAACATTAAACCCCTAAATGAGTAGAATTTATTCCGTATAGAAGGAGGCTGCCCCTTCCTCATCCCCAACCCCTCCCTCTCATGGTTGTAGAAACTTTAGAGGATGTTCATTGATCCAAAATTGAGAGTTCTTGTCCTTTTTCATAAGCTGAAAATGACTGAGACCAACCAGCCCTTGTCCCAAAACTGTTTTTGATATCTGGTCCTTTTGTTACCCCTTAGGAATATCTTATTGACATTTTGAGGCACCTACTATGTACTTATATTGGCTGCTCAATTCTGCGTGTGAGTGAACTTTCCTTGGAGGGGGGATTATCCGGGAGGATTTTTTCGCGAGGGGAAGTCGGCTCCCTTTCATTCTATATTAAACCTGATTTCTTATTGAAAAATATCAAGAACTTGAAGGGAGAAAATTAAGTTATTTGCAAAAAAAAAGAAATAAATAAAAAATCAGAACTCCATTGGACCGTTGATTTGAATTTGGAATGGGTGGTACAACTTCCAATATCTAATGTACATGCACACACGCGTTTTACACAGTGCAAGCGCACTGGTCCTAAATAGTAAGACTGGGAGGATTACGTAAACGACAAATTTGACAAACTTATTTCCTCTTTCTTTTAGACTAAATGATTTTACAGGGGTTGCCACCATATGAATTTCCGAGTCGTCCTCCAGTGCCCCCAAATGGTCATGCGATTGTTTTCTATAGACATACCTAAAGAAAGATATTCTTCCAATCAGCGTGTATCTCGCAAAATCTCGACCTCTTTCCTCCTTTCTGTCTCTGCCCTATAAAATATATGTCTCTGTTTCTCTGTAATAAAAAGGGAAGTAAAAAAATCATTAACCTCTTGTTTCATAATTTCGAGTTCAGCATTGAGACTGTCATGATCTTTTAAAGCGTCAAGAAGTTGGGCGTTGTCTTGTCTAAGCTCGACGATATGATCACATGCTCTTGATAAAATGAAACCTTTGCTCTAAAAATAAATAAAATAATTGGTTAACAAAAAGGGCTAGAAAGAGATTACAAAGAGGGAGAAAAAAGGCCCGATATAGAATAAGTGAAGAACTAGTAAACTAGCAAAAATGTAACAACTTTGCAAAAGACTGAGAAAGGTAATGGAAACAAAGCTTCGAAACAATAATTGCCAAAATTGGCTGACTAAGCCGGGAGTAAAACTATAGGTGGTGCTGATTTAAGTCTACAAAATGCATCACAGCAACTATTGAGCTCTTTTTCCCAAATCACTGGTATTAAATGTACTTTTATATTCAAAGCCTACATTCTTATTAAATACATAAAAATACACATCTTTTTGAAAAAAGGAAAGATTAAATTTGAAATACTAAGAACAAAATTTGTAATGAAATAGCCACCCCCTTCTATAATAAATACCTCACTCTGCATTAAGGTTTTTGTTCGAGTAATTTTCATGCAAGAGTTAGGGCGAATAACGAAACTTAAAGGAAGACGTCTGATTAAAAATTTGTGGTTGTATTCCTTCTATAGGTTATTCAAAAAAGATATAGTTGTCTTTCTTTGTATTGGCTAGTTTGCATTTTATGGGCATCTCCTTAAGGAACGATTTTAAACAGCCGCAAGTGACCCTTGCACGACATCAGTCAGCTTGTGATGTTGATTCCCACGATGATTCGAATGCTTGAGGATTCCAAAACGAAATTCCGATTTCTAGATTTTGGTTCAGAATTTTTATCTTTACAAATTCAATGAAGAGAATTAGAGCAAATGGAAAACCGTAAAAAAAGATGAGTTGCATGGAAAATACATAAAATTACAAGAATAATCATAACAATATAGGTGTTTCTATGTGGGGACAAGGACCCAAAGATCTTCTCTTCCTACGTACATGCCCGGGCAAGCCAAGTAAAAAAAAAAAAAAAAAAAAAAAAAATCAGAGATAAGTATAGTGTTTCTTGATCATTGATTGCAGGCCAATAGCATTCCAAGAGTGTATTCCTAAATATACACACTAATTGAATATGTTATTTATTGCTTGAGATTAGTAGTTAGATCTGAAAATGAATAAAAAAACCCTTTAAATCTGACAAAATTATTTTCACGACTTACATCGGATCCGAACATGTTTAAGGTGACAAATTATGCCCAATATTCGAATCGAAATTACACATTACACCCGCTATTGTCAGAACTTTGACATTACAGCCAATGATTTTTTTCGTAGAATTATTCGTAGATTGCATAGAATTCTACTGGGTCCAAAAATTGTCTTAAGATTTCGCAGATCTACCAAACATGCTGCGAAAGCATTGGTGAGCTCTGTTAGCAGTATTCGGCTGAATGTGATTCAGTGACATATAAAAAGAAATAAAGATATTGGCAAACGTTCAAATAATTAAACAAACTGAAATTAAACATTATAGATCAGTCTTGATTGTTATTTTTTTTCAATTTTTTATGAAAAGAATGATTTAGTAGATATACAGGCTATTTTGACTCCTAGTGTTCCTGTTGCTAAACCAGTAATAGAAGGTACTTGTCTCATCTAATTCCTCACGGAAGCATCCCAGTCAGTGAGATTGTTAATTAAAGGCTTCTTTATCGCAGGGCCATTCCGTGTATATTGAAATTATACATTTTCACGAGGCTCTGCTTGTTGAATCTGGTATTCTTAGGAGAAAGGAGGAAGAGATGGGGTACTAGCCAGGTTTTAGTCTGGATTTTTAACAAACAATTGCTTTTTTACTAAGTAGACTTTCAACTTCCAGTTTCCTCTGTGGTCGGGTCTCCCTTGAGTTGGATGCTCGACAAATTACTTGAAAGTGCGGTTCTGTACTTGGTTCTTACTTCGATATTTTTCAGCAGCTAGACACGATATCTTGGCCAGCCTTTCGATGCCTCTTGGGGCTTTCGGAGCCACAAACGGAGTTTCACTTCCAGTTTAAAACATACTTTCTTTGCATGGCATAGAGGTATTTACATCTTCTCTTATTAGTACCTTCCTTATAATAAGTAGCTTATTGGTACTTATTAACGCAAAAGCACATGTCTACGCGATCTATTTTTCAACGTTTGGTTTTAAGTTCAAAATAGCCCAGGAGAGAGCCTGCAAAACTTTTCCAACTGGGGTGGAGAGGGTAATATTCAAACAGAAGTTTTTTTTTACCTGTACCTCTACAACATTTTTCTAATTTCCTACGGTCTTCCAGAGAGGCTGAAATATCCTGGCTTTCCCCTGTAGCACCCTTCGTTGGTGACATTACTGGCCATTCAACAAACCTCAAGAACAGCTGAAATGCCTTATTTGACTCGACATTATATTTGATTAGTTAACTTGAAAATTCTAAGCTTACTAACTCGCCAACAATTTCTTATATATTGCTTAAACCAAAAACAGAAAAAAAAACCGAATAAAACGACCATTTAAGGTGTCAGACCGTCCCTTGTGAGGCCTACGCTCGTCCTTCAAAAGTGATTTTTGGTAGTTTACTTTATCAAATTCTTTGGATGTGACAAAGCCAGGAGAGTTGTTGACTTCTGGTTCGGTCCATGATAGTGCATGAGCAGCGGATGAGTTTACAAAGGTCTCCATTAGATATCCAGTAAACGAAGGCGATCCTCGAAGAGGAAAACCCTTCAATACCAAGATGCCATCGTAGATCGTCGCCCTCTTTAGGCTTTCAGGTAGACCTTTAATGACTAAGGTGGAAAAAAATAAACAAAATAAAAGACACAAATGCAAGCAGTTTCTGTTTCTCTGTGACAAGTTTTCTTCCTAAGCTGACTTTGCGGCAAGCAAATAATGATTAATAGGCAGACATCATCGTTACGACGGAGTTTTGAGACTTCCGACATCTGTAACAACCATTTCTTCCAAATGTGTGGTTACTCTTCATTGTACCTCTCTATTCCTCTGTTACTCTAGGATTTATAAAAGTTCATTTAACACTTTAACACGGTGTAATCACAGCTAAAAATTTAAACAGGGGAAAACAGGTTGAACAGGCTCGAACACATTTCTACCAATCGTGATGTCAAGATGGACGTTGAGGATGTCTCAGTAAAAAGAGGCGATTCTCGCAATGTGACCGAGGCATTTTGGTTCAAATACAGAGATTCAATACCAGTCATCAATACTAATCAAGTTTTAATAGCATACACAGAAATAAGGATTATGCAAGAGCTGAAAATTTCGACTTTCAATAACTTTGACAGTGATTTTCTTCTCTAGATTGACGATAGGCTCTTTAAAGTTGCTGTTTGTCAGACCAGGTTTTCGCAAAATCGATTTTAAGCAATAGTCATTACAGGTTAAGAGACTGTCGATGTAAATGGGATATTCCAAACATTCTATTTGCCTCCTTTTATAGTTAGCTACACAGCTCTGGATGCCCACATAACCTTCGTTTATCGACAAGCTTCCCTCCAATGGATGTACCGTCAATGGTTTTAATGAGAGATAAAGCTACAATGAGGCAAAGGATAAAAAGATGGAGGTCATAAGGCAGCACTGGAAAACAACTGCTGACATCGGAGACTCGCCTGTCTGTCCTTCAGGCGTCTGAATCTGGCTTACGAAATTTGAATACATACCTTTAATCAGAGCTACTACGTTTTCGTAAACTCTATAATGTAGGAGTACAAGCCAAAACCTCCCACACACCATTAAATTAAATGCCTGTTTGAGATCCATAAAAAGTAAAAGGAGCTAATTCTTGAATTCGATATGTTTCTCCATCAGTTGCCGAGTGAAAAAGATTTGATTTTTGGTAGACTAATTTCTTTGGAAGTCAGCCTGATATTCCTCTAAGGCGAGGTCTGCTAGGAATTTAAGTCGGTCAAGGAGAGTTTTTGTGAGGATCTTCACCGGTTGTCTTGTCACGCTAATTGATCTGCAGTTGTAAGTCATAAAGGGCAGCAATCGTGAATTTTGCCAAAGATCTAGAGAAGTGTCCCGATTACAAGATGTCTATTATGACTTGATGATAGATATTTACCAGTTCTTCTGGATTGGATGCCACTGGACCTAGGGCTTTTGTTTGTCTTCGGAGATTTTATAGCTACAACTACTTCAGCTCTTAACGGTTGTGATTGGATCTACT
The DNA here is from genome assembly GCF_049724085.1 of Artemia sp. Qi Xiang Cuo. Lineage (NCBI taxonomy): Eukaryota > Metazoa > Arthropoda > Branchiopoda > Anostraca > Artemiidae > Artemia > Artemia sp. Qi Xiang Cuo. The sequence continues at coordinate 52,350,681 of NC_142794.1, forward strand.
GGTAACTGAGGCAGATGAAAAGACCGAGGGGTTATTCTGAGGCTCAATTTTCACACAGAAGCGTTCCTACCTGCGTTCGCACTCTTGCTCAGAATATACGATAGTTCTTCATGCTTATCTAATACGGTGGTGTGGCCACGGGTTTCTTTTCCGACAACACTGCAACTTTTTTCGTTTGTGATGTGGGTGTCACCGTTTTTAAATGTGTCTTCGCATTCACGGCAATTGTCATTGACGCATTGGCACACAGCCTGTCGTCTTTTCTTTTACTACTAGAAATTTAAGTCTATTATATTCGCACTGGTTTTTTCGGCCATGTTTGTTACTATGGTTATGTTTCTCAGCACAGATATCAATGATTTTGGGGGTGATCCATGGTTTATCAGAGTGAGACGGCACTCCCAAGAATTAATTGGTTGTTTCTCTGATGACTGAGGTGCTTCCATCAACCAGACAATCGATAAGGGCCGTTTAAATATAACATTTCAAAAGATTTAATTACAAAATCGTTTGTTGACGCTAATATGTCTACGATATAGAACACTCTTCTCAACATAATAATTAACAATCCCTTTTGCAATTGAGCAGCAGTCAGTGTACTTCTCACTCACTACACTTATGGTCATCTTGCTTGATATTCGCCTAGCGTCTGTAAAAAATCATGACCAGACTTATGATGCCCGGAAGCGGACTTATTGTGTAGGAACTGGAAACCAGGAATAGACTACAAAGTTACTGAAGTACTTAAACAGAATATTGAAGATACAATGACAGAACAAACCAGTCTTTGGCGACATGCCTTTCAAAAAAGAAGGATACATTGTGTAAATACTGCTTCGTATTCACCTAATTTGAGACAGGTAAAAGCTTGCATCATGTTAAAGATACACTGACTCAATATAATGTGACTCGAATCGTGGATGATGAAAGTATTACATCGAATGCAAGGAGTGACCAATTAATCAGCACTTTTGAATTTGCAAGAGCACAAGGAAAGGATCAAGAACTAGATTGCCCAGGCTATCATATTTTGTGGCTCATAACAGCTAGCCCTACACAGTCACAGTGAAAGAAAGGAAGATTTTACACTACGTATTGGATACAGAAGGATATTAGGGGAGATTGTTGCAACTAATGTTGAATAGCAGAAACACAACGTTACAGATCATTTTGAATCATCCACTAAAAAAGCGAAGCAAGTAATAGCTTTAAAAGCCTGGCAATATCGTTCGGAACGGAAACGTGTAAAGTGTTCTTCGAAATTAGCTGATGAACCGAGTGGCATTACTTCAATATGAGGAACTTGTCCTCGTCGTTCATTTTTGTGATGATGATCAGATGCAAGACAATTTTATGTACTATAATACCGCGAATCGCTCAAGTGGTTTAGGTCTTGTAAAGCAAATGGTTAAACTGTGCTCAAAGCCTGGTTTAGGTACAAACAAGTTACTTGGAGTTTGCTTTGATATTGGCGCCGACTTGTTTTGACAGTACAGGGCACTCAAGTAGATAATCGAAAGCAGAATCAATTTGTCATTTATACAAATTAAACATCCTAATGTTTGAACCCAGGCCTGTTGAAAGCCTCAAAATTAGACTTAGCACAAATCTCATAGGGGTATTTTAAGAAGTGCATACTTTTGCTCCTCTTTTATCCAATAATCGGAATTCTTAATTTCTGCTATGGTCTCAGTTTTCTGCATACGAAAAGAGAAAAACTACCGCACCTTTCTGACGCACGCTGGGTGACATGACCCATGAGAGTATGATCAATTTTTTTAAACCTTTCTGGCTGTTGTTACCGTCGTTAGACGAAAAACCGATTTCTTAGTATTAGCCATTACCAAGCTTAGCTACATTTTCTATTCCACGTTTGTTGAGAAAGTCAGTGTCTTCTTGATTTCAACTTCTTGTATTCCACAGAAAGAAATTTCTTTGCATTTACGGAAAAATCTATTTATATTTGTGGGGGAAAACCCTTCATTATCAAGATACCATCGTAGGTCGTCGCCCAGTTTAGGGGTTTAGGCAGACCTTTAATGACTAAGGTGAAAAAAATTCATACAATAAAAAACACAAATGCAAGCAGTTTCTATTTCTCTATAACAAGTGTTCTTGCTAAGCTGACTTTGCAGCAAGCAAATAAAGATTAATAGGCGGATCTCAGTCACGAGAGAGTTTTGAAAATCCCAATATCTGTGACAGCCATTTTTTCCAACTGTGTGGCTACTCTTCATTGTACCTCTCTATTCCTCTGTTACTCTAGGATCTACTAAAGTTCATTTAACACACTAAAGCGGGTGTACTGATATCCAATAATTCAAACAGGTTGAACAGGCTCGAACAGGTTTCTATCAATCGTGATGTCAAGATGGACCCCGACGATGACTGTAGTCACTTCTTAAAGAAATACAGAGGCGGCATTAAACCCAGAGGAGTAAAACAGCGCTTCAAGGTTTGTCATTTTCTATGTGGTTGCCATTTGCCATTTTGCATGTGCGAGGCATTTTTCGTTTATATCTAAGGTTTTTAAATTTTATTCATCAAAAGGGGCATTATTTTGGAAGTTCTTTTACAAATCCAAATTAGAGATAGGTATAATCCCCGCCCCTTCGTTAAATTAAAGACAAAGATCAAGCCTTGCTTTTGGTTATATTGCCATCTCCATTACTATTAAATACGTGTGAATGAGATGTGCTGTAAGAAGAATACGTAAGCTCAACACCGATGAATTTTTCTCTTTCTCTAGGTAAATACTGACACAATCTACAAACACAGTCGTAACAAAATTGAAGACTCACAGAAGATCGTTTTGTCCTAAGAATGCTCAGACCTTCTTCTTGGTTAATCATATATGCAAAAAAACGCTAGTAATTAAAATTAAAAATTACAAATAGAAAAATTAAAAAAACGCTCATGACAATCTCTGGATAGTAATGGTCACAATCCTTCATGAGGCTACAAAAAGAATGGATGTTTCATTTTATTGAAATAATAACGCCAAGTTTAAAATGAAAAAGTAACTAACGAACTATTACAAACGACTATTACAGTCCTATTATGATCTTTAACCAGACTTTTTTTAGAACTCATCTTTTTCAGTAATGGAACTCTTTTTACTTTCGGGTCGTATCCTCCCCTTAAATTAAAACCCAAATCATGTCAAGGTATACATTAAACGTTTAAAAAACTAACCAACTAAGATTAAACTACAACTTGCGATTTGAATAGATTTATGATTAATTGTATTAGGAATGGGATCAGGAATTGGATTAGGAATATACCCGTGATGATACCTTTAGTTCGAAGTGGTAAAAGATTGTTGGCAGAAGTATTAGGTATAGTAGTTTATAACAGATCGAACTATACACCAACCGTGTTGTCTTTTTTTAAGCTTAGAGGTCGTAGGAGATTTTTTTTTATATTGAGGGGTAGCAGGGGTTAGGAATGCCATATAGGCGACACCGGGGGCAAATCGCCGCGCCGTATAGCGGGATAACGCGCAAATCGTAACATTTTTTCTCTCCAATTAGGCATCCCTAACTTTTCTTTCTAATGAGACCCTTGTCATCAATCACAGGTAGGAGACTCTTTTTAAGTTTTATACGTGTATCATATTATCGGCATGCTGGTAATTCATCTAGTCTCAATACGTGCGATTTAATGTACATACAGTCTCCCCACCCCCCTTTGCTCAGTAAAATAAACAAATAGTCGAAGATGAACAAAATATTGTGAACAAAACACAAGTGGAATAAATAAGAAGTTAATTAGACTAAAGAAACTTGTCGCTAACCGCAAAAGGCCATTGACGCTGCCGTTGTGTTCCAACGCTAAGTATTTCCAAAATTCTTACTCATAAGGCCCTGTAGAAATGTGAATTTAGAATTACGCATGAAGATTAACATAGTATTAATCTTAGTAAAGAAAAACTTAGGTGAAACGGTAATTATTTAATGTAAACACTTCCCGAGCATTAAATCACACGTGTTTAAACACGTGCGATTGTCTCCTACCTGTGATTGATGACAAGGATCTTGCTAGAAAGAAAAGCTAGGGATTTCTAGTTATTGAAGAGTCAAAATGTTACAATTCACACGTTACACCGTTATGCGTCGCGGCGATTTGCCCTTTCTGCAACCTATATGACGTTCCTAACCCCCCACTATCCCTCAATATAAGAAACCCCCTCCTACAACCACTAAAAATAGCTAAAAAAAAGACAAAAAGATTGCTGTATAGCTCGACCTGTTATAAGCTACTATGCTTAATAATACTATAGGCAAATAATCGATTAAAATTACCAATCGGCTACATCTGTTATATTCTAACAAGGTTTATAAAAATGGAAAGTCAAAATTTTGCGTTGGCAGTAGTCCACCACATATTATGCTTAGCTTCCGTTTGTTTAAAGTTTTTTCCTTACTTTCATCCAAAAACTTTTCTTATTTATTTAACAACTGTCCGTTTCTGATTTGTCTATAGGAGTAGATCATATTCGCCTATTTTATATCTTTTCGTACAGTGGATTTCGTTTTCGAAGAAATTCACTTATATTTGTAGGTACTTTATTGAACCTGTGCATAAAAAAAAAAAAAAAAAAAAAAAAAAAAAAAAAAAAAAAAAAAAAACGATGCATGCGCCTCTCCATGACAATGTCTAAAAAAACGAGAAATTTCGTCCTCTTTTTTAGAGACGGTGGCTGATATCTCTATACTACGGCTCTCAGATACGCTAAACTGAATGGCATAATTCTCATCAAGATTTTACCCATTTTTGGGATTGTTATGTATCTTCGCCTTGTTTTTGATATTACATAAATTTCGAATGCACCTTTTGACGCGTAAATCTGAAATTAGTTATTATTGCATATTTAAAATAAGCAATAAAAGCAGGAATTATTAATCCCAATACTATTCTACAGACTCCAATTTCTTAGACTTCCACTTATTATGGACAAGGGTTGTACTTTAATTGCCCTTCATTAATACAAAAAGTTTGACAAACGCTTAGAACCTTTTCTCGAATCTAATAACATCCAGTTGTAAGACATTTTCTCTCTTTTTAAAAAGATTATTCTTTCAACTGGATTCTATTTCATTTGGAAAATAAATAAAGGATTTACAAATAAATGAGAATAAAATTCTAACCTGAGTACTTCCTTTTCCTTCACTCCCTTCAATCCCAGGCACTAATTTTCCAAGTGTTGTAATCCATTCATTAATTTTGTCCCTTCTCTTTCTTTCTATCTCGTTATGATTTTGTTTTCTTCGGTTTTCCCTCTATGAGTAAAAAAAAACAATAAACATTCTTTTATTTCTACAAAAAAAGGAATGGGAGGTGCAATTTATTGAATATCTTGAATGAATTCAATCCTTTATTCTGGAATTTAGGTCCTCTAATTCTACCCAATTCCCTTCATTTTCATAAGTTATGTAGTACTCATTTCTTTTTCTTTTTCAGTCTAAATACTCAAAATTGTTTAAAAAAGAAAGAATTTCTTTTTAACTTTCCGATCTTTCAATGAGGAGACATAAACTCTATTCTAAAATTACAGTTAGTTTTTGCAAGTACAGCCAAATTACGTTCTTTCTGTTCAATCCGAGAAACAGCAAGATTTAGACTGTAGATGTCTTAAATGGAAAAACAAATCCCTACTAACGCGTTTTTTATAATTTCAAATTGATTACAGGACATCAATGCATGACACGCGTCATTCATTGATATTAGTTTTTTCCAAGGAATAAAGGGAAACAAGCTCTATTCTACCCAGAGGCCAAAGGGTTCTGGAACTATGACAAGAATGACAGGTGTTAGGGTAAATGCCTCGACCCACTCAACACAAATCCAGTAAATGCAACGACAAAACCTCCCTTTAAATAAAAAACACGGGTGTCAGGGCAGGGTTGCCACCACGGTCAGTTCCTAAAGTGCTACAACTGCCCTAATTTTCATGCTACATAGCGATTTTTGGTGCTATAGGAAAAAAAATTAACTATAAAAACGAAATTTCTAACCGACATGTTTCAGCATTTGATTAGAAGAAATAGATCAATCAGTGTCCCAACAGGCACAGATTGAATAGGATAAGAACCACCAGGCCAATACCGGATACAGAAGGGGAGGAGAGAAGAGGGAGGAAGTAATTCGACTGCTTGACAAAGGGAGAACCTTTACGTATGTTGATTTTGCAATTCCACCAACTGAAATGTTAGTTTTTTATGGAAAATACAAATTTAAAACAGAGCAATACCATTTTACATCGCAATGAATAGTGTTTTCAAGAAAACCTGTATTAATAATTCGACAAGTCCAATTACTTGTCCTTAGCGTTTCGAGAGACGTGTATGACGTCAGAGGCTAGGTGAATTGCTACTTGATTAGTAGTCGAAATACTTACACCCGCTCACCCCGGAAAATGAAGAGTAAGGGAATAATAAGGGACGTCATATATGAACAAACACTTCAATATTTTCAAAAATTAAAAAAAGATATGAAATTTAAGACAAAGACTAAAAAAAACAGCAATAGTGAAAAGTAGCATACCTTCAGGGATTTGCAAAAAAGCTATGTTTGGACTGGAATGCACGGGACATGTCGGATAAGTATTTGTTTTTATCTTATAAAATCCATAATAACTCTTTTTAAAAGTTAAAGGTTGAAAAAGGTTTTAAAATAATTCCTAGTCCTGTAATAATCATTACAGGACCAAATGACATCATTTTACAGTCTTTTTTAGATACTGAAGACAGTACAAATATTTGATGCTTTTCATTGACACGTATTACATAAAATCGAGAAGGGTACCAAAATCATTTCGAGGAAGGGGATGGGGTTTGGAAATCCTTGTTTTGTCTTTCTCCCATATAACTGTCGATTGGTCAAAAGCCTTGTACCAGCTAGCCTATTGGTTCTAGTGCCTTTCGAAGATTAAAAACTCTGGGCTGGGATAAAATTACGCACTACTCCTTATTTATGACTGAACCTCTTCTGTAGGGAATCTTTGTCCACTGTTATAAAGGATAAATGCCCGTACATTCAAAAATTAAGCAAAATAGCAATTACCACGAATGCCACTCCGTCTTGAAATAAACTTAACCCACCGCGAATCTATCCTGGTTTCGCTCTCTCTTCTGGAAAACAAGATGTGTAGTATTATCTAATTAAGATCGAAAGTGGTAACCTTTTTATTACTTACAGTACTTAAATTCCCTGACTTATTTTGACCAATTGGTTGGGTTTTCTTAGGAGCAATTGGACGATAGTAATCTGTGCTTCTTCCACTCAGTGAATCTGTCATAAGATAAACTCCTAAAAACAAAACACATGTTTTAATCTTCTAAATTAAATAACAACAGAAATGGAGTTGAAAAGAATGCTATAAATATATTTACTTCACAGCGAAAAAAAAACAACTTTTTCTCACTTCGATATATACTTTAAATTTTCGAGACTTGTCATTGCAATTGTTCACAAGCTTAAATGTTCGCTTTTCCTTCTAAACCCTAGCCTTTCCTTACGCCAAACGACGAAATACGCCCAGAATGTTTTTTTTTAAGTCCTTTCAAAACTTTAGGAAAAATAGATGCACCCATTGCTTAATAGCAACTGAGAATAGGGCGAATAATATGTGATTTTTCTATTCTGACGCATTTTCCTTCTATTTTATTTTTCCTTTTATAGCCGTATAAATCCAGAAGAGTCATGTTGAGTCCCAAACTCAATGTCATATATCAATCAGAATGGATCACCATGCAAGAGTACAAGGGGATTAAACTTTTCCAAGGGGATAGAAAGGGAGATAATTTTCTTTTGATAGATCTGTTATTTGATCCCTTATTCCAATCACAGGTTTATCCATTTTCTCTCCCTTTTCGAATTTTTCTAACAATTTCAGTAATACTACCATAAAAGGAGAAAGAAGAAAAAAGGGAGACAGAATAAGAAACCGTAGGAGAAGCAAGAAAAACAAGGTGAATCCCAGCCACTAAAAAGAGATACAAATGGAAATACTTCGGTCTAAACCTCCACTCAACCATTCTCTTCCCTTTTTTTGCATGATTTGTCTTTATATCATCCTGGGAACTTACATCTATATTTTTCCTCATTCCGGCATTGAGGAGGGTTGAGCACTCTTCGCAGAAATACTTACGTTTTCTCACTCTCTTTTTCTTGGCTGGAACTGAACTTGTTTTTCTTAGTTCTCCTACGTTTTCTCGTTTGTCAGGCTTAGCCAATGTGGTCCCTGAAATTATTTAAAGAAGAGAGACCGAACGAAAAAAAAGGAGCAACCAGATTTCTGTCTAAAGGTGGAGCCTATAGGAGCCACATATGCGACTATGAAACCTTGGGGAAAGTGTTTATGTTTTGTTCCATTCTGCCAGGAAATTACATTAGTTCCAGAAACGTTTATGTGTACAAGCGAGTGATAAAATGGATGCATCCAAAATAGCTTCTGATTGGAATCTGTATTCATGAACTCTCGGTTTTGATCCATAGACGACGGCCTTGCACTATTTTCTATGGGAATGGACTCAATTTACAAATGTGAAAACAGACCTTAAACAAAACTGAAAAAAGACTTAACAGCTGAAATAGCAATTACTTCTAGTGCTAAATACTATATATGATCGGGTTTCAAAACCCCTAATGAAACAACTAAAGTTCTATCTGCCAGTTGCTGCCAAACATCATGAAGATCCAAAGACTATGCCCTTGTGATAGATGCAAGGGGCAAGCATTTGGCCTATCCCTCACTGGGGTCCAACGGAGCTAGGAGACACAGAACCTTAATTGAAGCTCTTGACCAAATTTGGCTAAATGATTAGTGCCAGCCCATTTAGTAATATGGCTTATGGCAGGATGATTTGACCCTTACCCTCCAAAGATGAATCAGGAACAAAGCCTGCAAAGAACAACCACGAGCCATGTTCTTACTACCCATGGGATTTGGCTAGGATCTGACTTCTTCTTCTGGTAGATGTGTTGACGACAAGCAATTAGGGATGTAATTTTTTCTTCTTCATTACCATCCAATTATCGATTCTGGAAACTGACAGGCGTAAATAAGACTTTAACTGTTACTTTTGACAAAGTTCGATTGAACTCTGACAGCCCCTTTTGGTTGATATCCTAATTGCTACTGCTTGAGTAACCCTCGTCTCCCTCCTTTCCTCTGAGAGTTCTAACTAGTCTCCTATCCATTAAAGTCCCTATTAGCACAGTGGCGAGGGATTGAGCACAGTATTAGGACAGTTGCACAGGGATTGAGATCTAACAATACGATATAATTTAGTTACCCCCTTTCCCCCTCTTACATTGGACAATTTGTGTCTGGACATCCAAAGGTATATACAGGGCACTGGTTCTTGCTTTCTAATAAGTTTTTTATTGGGGGGGGGGGGGTATGTGTTTTCCTGAGAGATGTCCAGATGACAAGAAATGAAGGTACACTTTGCTCCTCTCCGACAGAAGTTGATTCAGTTCCTGAGTGCAAAAAGCAGAACAAGTAATTCTAATGTTCGTTCTGACTATGTTTGATTGAGATTCAACAACACCTTCTGGAAAGTTGATAATAATTTAGACCCATTGCCCTTCTATCCCCTACAAAGGTCAGATCAGGTCATGATACTGTAAAGACATAACTAAGACCCTAGTTCTTGCTTCTCACTAGTTTTGATTGATATCCAACAATTCCTTCTGGTAGACATGCTGATGACAAAATTAAGGGTACCCTCCCTCGTCTTTCATATAGGTTAAATCGGCACTTGACTGCAAAAAAGCAGAATTAACACACACAATGTTTGTTCTGACTAAGTTTGTATGAAATTACACAGCCCCTTGTGTCCTGACGACAATAATCTATACCCACTGCCCTATTTATCAATGCCCACCAAGTTTGATCGAGACCTGGCAATTTCTTCTACAATATATCTTGCATTTCATCATCTTCTTAAGATATGTCAGCACTTTCTAGTGAAAGTTGGGAATAAGAATGATCACAGGATCCTTTGAAGCAACATCCCTTTGAAAGAATTGATCAGATTCTATGACTGTATACCAACACAGTTCAAAAACTAGAGAATGTAATTAACTATGTAGACAATCGGAAAAATTTAGTAAGTCTTTTAAAAAGGATGTTGCATAGAAACACGGAAAAGCTCCATCCAGCAGGTCATTTTTCAATACTAGGCTGAATTAAGAGCTATATTCCAAGCTTTGGAGTAGCTCATTGATTCTTGTAAATTTTTGGATTTCTACAGCCAAAGGCACCATGATAGGCCTGTGTCATATCTTGTGCAAAATTCCAGACATTTAGTAGGCTTAAGTCGTAAAATACGATTTGGTTTCCCAGAATTTTGGAACTCAAGTAGGACAGTAGGAGTAACACTGGTTGAGGCTCAAGGCCCACGCTGGATGTTTGAGCATCTAAGAAAGGATATTCTTTCTATCCAAGAATCATCCTAATTACAAAATTTATATTATGTCTATTTAGAACAGAAATTTGGCCCAAGAGGTCGCCAGCAGCATAAGGGACGTAGCACATTTTTATTCTCAGCATCAGGGTAGCTCTAAGGCATATAGTCTGGCTATTTAAAGTATGCCATTAGCCATCAGGTTTAAGAATAGTAGCACATACTCAGGGATGAAGAATGTGGAGGTTTTTGGCGCATTACACTCTCCCCCCCAAAAAAAAGTGATATCTTTACCATTGTTCCTCTAATTCTTTGTTCCTCTACTTTTTATACGTTTGTGTCATTTCAAATGCATGCTTACTCCCCTAATAAATTCTTCCCCGTGTGCAAAAAGACCACTTGGGGGCAAAAAGACCACCTGGCAAAATCAAGCTCAATGAGGCACTTTAGTCACCTCTATACTTTTCTTTTAGCTTTTCAAACGAAAAAACGTCAGCAAATAATATAGAGAAAAGCATGACATAGAGAGATCATGGACGTAAATCTTTGAAGTTTCGACAGCAAGGCCTTTCTAGGATCCGAAAGTGTCATCCGGATTACCCAAATTTAAAGTAAAACTCACAACATAAATACTCGGGAAAACTATACAGTGGAGAATTCATGGAAGAGGAATAATAGCAATAAGGCTAAAACACCATCGAAAATAAAATTAAATTAGTTAATAACTTATTGTTACTAATTTTTTAATTACTTGAAATTTACATTTGCAAAAAAAAAAAAGAAGAAAAACAATACCACGTCTAACTTTTTGCGCTATTTATTTGGAAGTCTTTAGTGCAAACAAGTTTCGTTCGTAGTCGAGCTTCTTGGTGAAAAAAAAAGACTATTTCGCCTAAAAACGTTATTTCACACTTCAACATCTCACTTTAAAGAACATGCAAAGTCATTACCATTCAATGGGGCAGTAAATACTGAAGACAATCCAGACGACTGGTCACTTATTCCATCTATGTTTTCAGAGCTGATATGTACTACTTGGTAGGAAAGAGGATCTAGAAAAAAAAAAACAACTTAAGAATCAACTTTGTATTTCAGAGTATCAAACAGTTTGTGGTAACAAACTGTAAGCAAGCAGCAAACAAAAGGCTAATAGTAACGGAAACTCTAAAAAGGGTGTTTTGATAACAATATATGAATAAAAAGAATCTGCTTTTTATGGTAAAAACTGATGAAGCTTAAAGCAATGTATCAAAAGCAGTCCTGAGAAAAGACCTGGGAAGATTAGCCTAGAGGTCAATTGATCTTAATGAAAATTATAACATCAAATTCAGCACATAAGAGACCCCTATTGTACAGATGCTACAAAAATTCCAATCTACAAAAATGTAGAATTTTCCATTTTTTCGAAAAGGAAGATAATGGATGCCTTTTTGTTTGTTTGTTTTTTCACCCTAGGGTAATCGTTTTGAACTAATGGTCCTACAAAATCAGGAGATGAGTCATTCAAACAAAAATTACTAGTTCTAGTGTTCTTTCTAAGTAGCCAAAAAAATTGTGCCACAGCAAAGTGGTGTTTTCTGTCAATTTTTGGCACTAAATTACAATTTTGACCCTAAGAAGACACAGTTGCTAAGGTATTGATAGACAATTCTGAGACACCCAATTGATTTAAAATTATTTGAAAACTATATGTTAAGATTCCAGGTTTCAGAGGCAATTATTCTGCACAGTGATGCATTCTTTCCTAAATTGTCGCGTAGTCCATACAGAACAAATGGTTAATATAGACACTTATTTTACAGTTTCATTTAACCAAGTTGGGGTAACTAAAAGCAGGTTAAGGAGGAAGTAGGCTCCGCTCCTCATTTACAGATCAATTAACACTCATTTTAAGTTTTAATGTTGCTTTCTAATTTCACTTGAAAAAACTTGTTTCTTTCTTTTAATTAAAATTTAAGAGCCCAGCTTGGGGGAACTTGATATCAAAATTAATTTCATTAAATATTTTAACAACAGTAAAATACAAAGGAATTATGAAGAGGAACTTTTAGTAAGTGAGCGCCTACTGTAAAGATTTCCAGAAAAATAGGGTAGATTTATATATGTCTACAGGTTCCTTAAGCGGCTATCAGAGGATATTACTAGTAGAGTATAGGGAAAAACAAATAGTTTGTACAGCAACAGTTTTCAGAAGAGAGGAGGGGGAGGGTCTTTGGGTAGATGTTTGTACCCTGTACATATGTTTTGAAAATTGGTGCCCTGACTAACGGTACAGTTAGAAGATGTACAACAGCAAGAATCACAACAAGTCAAAGACAAAAGTAAAAAAAATGAAATATTTGGTAAGAAGACAAACCAAATCGAGAAGAGCAACATTGTTACAATGTTCAATGCCAACAAGCTATGGTACAAAACCCAGCATAAATCTAAAAAGATAATGTAAACTATGCAAGTGTTGCTTAAATTCATTGAAACCCTTTGATGTTGGATGTATCAACTGTGGAGCCCTCTGTTTTCTCAAGTAAAAAGTAGTAAACAAAGGTGACTAATTTAGAGATTGCAGCTTGCATGGTCAAATTGCGTTGCCACTTCCACAATTTCCAAATGAATTGGTTTACCTTTTTTAAGGATGTCACTTACTTTCCAGAGGTCCATATTGTACTGATATCAGGGGCGCCAAGTAGGGGAGCGGGGCATGGCCCCCTCATAGACTTTGAAAATTACCTTCTTATTTATATTTCACAGTTATTTTTTATTTTAGCTATGTGCTAAATTAAAACAGCAACTGGTCCAATAAATACGACCAACAAACTGGTGCCCTAATTCTATCATTAGGAGACAATCTTGTTTTGAAATGTCAAATGTCTAAGAGCGCGTCTCCATTCACGCGTCTACACTATTTTGTACCTGAGTAGGGTTCATTCAAAACTAAGCTTCATGTGGTCAGTATTTCTTTATTGTTATTGTGAAGAATTTGTTGTAAACTATGAGTGTTGTACATTGCCTTTTTTAGTAGCTGGGAAAGGAAATGTGTTCTAGGGTTTCAAGGGGGTTTTGGTCAGCAGATTCTTGACGATGTTTAATAGTTTATGGAATGACTAGTCCCAGTGGAGTGTATGGGACTGTCATGAACAGGAAATATAAGTGATTCATTTATGGGGTTTCTAAGCGGGGTAGTTTCAGTATGGAGTATGGGAGTGATTTTCTAAGTGAGTTTCTATGTGTTTCTTCAGTTCTTCTCTTGCCGTGTCTGAGTGAAGTCCTTGTCTACTACTCGTTTAACTGCATCTATCTTAAACTACTGTACATAAACTTAGTACAATAAAACACATAGTTTATAGTGAAAGAGACTCTTCTGCCTCCTCCACGAGAACCCATAATTCTGGATGATTTGGCTACGCTTACCAAAGTAGATCCCATATAAGCAGAAAGCAAGGTTTACATCGTAATCAAACTATGAATAAAAAGCGACAACAAACTTTGGATTTTTTTTTCGGTGAAAACGCGGAAGAAAAATGGAGAAACTTTAGTGCAAGAAACTGGCAATAGTGTCAGCGCCCAAACTGTCGGGTTAGTTGAGATAAATTCCCCCACCTGTGACAAAATTTCGGAAACAAGCATGACAATAAATGGCTCAGGTCAACATGAAAGTTCGGTCTGCATCGCTGAGCCCCTTGCGGGTTCCAGTAGAAGTCAAGAAACTCTCTCAGATATCTCTAGGACGCGTCATGACAAACCACCTCAACCTATTCTTGAGAGATATCCGGCTTCCACTTCTAACGGAAGGAAATTCAGTGCACATTACTATAAGACTTATGAATGGAATGAATACTCAAAAAACTTGAATTCCCTGTTTTGTTTTGCTTGCCGCCATTTTTCTATGGGGACTCTAAGGGCTGGAGAAACTGCTGGAAAAAGGGCTTTCATTGAGTCAGGATTTTGCAAGTGGAAAGACAGTTCTGCTCTATTAAAGCAACGTGATGGTTCTGAAAGACATAGGCATTGTATGTCAGCATTGACAGAATTTAAGATAATGAGTACTGATACTTCGAAATCTATCAGCGAATGCCTCAATTCAATCCAGAATTCAAGAGGTTCAGGAAAATAGAGATCATATGAAGTACATTTTTCGCGCTATTTGCTTTATTGGCCGCCAGGGTGTTGCTTTGAGGGGTCATGACGAATCAGAAACATCTGCAAACCGGGGTAATTTGGTTGAATTGATGGAGGAAATGTCTAAAGGCGACGAAAAGCTGAAGGCCAAGTTACAGCGCCGACATGGTCAGTATTGCAGTCATCAGTACCAAAATGACGCAGTTAAACGGATAGGAAATGCCTTGCGCCAAGATATTATTTCAGAAGTAAAATCAGCTAATTACTTTGCTATTCTTGTCAACGAGACAAAAGACATCTCTAGAAAAGAACAATTAGCGATCCTACTCAGGTACATATCAAATTGAAAAGTAGTGGAGCGACCAATTGGCTGCTATCACATGCACAAATTAGACGCCGAGAGCTTATCCACCTCAATTTGTGAAACTATAGAAAAGCTTAGTGTGGATTTGATGCTGTGTATTGCCCAATGTTATGACGGCGCATCCATTATGAGTGGGGAATTTAACTGAGTTCAAGCAAAATTTAGGGAGAAGGTGCCTCATGCAGTTTATGCACACTGTCACGCCCACAGATTAAACTTGGTTTTGACTGACTGCCTAAAAAATATCAGCGAACTTTCTGAATTTTTCTCTGTGCTGCAAAGACTTTACGCATTTATATCATGCAGCAATACTCGTCACGAGCTATTTGTGGATTTCCAGCGTATTAGCAGGCAAAAAGTCTTGGAGCTTGGGAGGACCGTCCAGACTTGCTGGTTTTACGCAGTCCGCTCTATTTTGAAAGTGAAGGCCAGATTTGATTGTATTGTTGCTGTGCTTGCCACAGTCTCTGATAGTTCCCAAGGCGAGGCAGCCTGTGAAGCAAAAGGACTACTGGACAAAATCAACTCTGCCTCTTTTGTTTCAACTTTTCACATAATGGAAAAAGTATTAGTCATTATAAACTGTTTATCAGAGCAACTTCAATCCGGAAGTTTGTTGATTTATAAGACACTTGCACTAATTTCTGGGACATATAAGACACTCCAAAAGCTGAGAAATGATAACAAATAAAACAACTTAAGCAAAAACATATCCGAATTCTTGGCTTTAAACGATATCCAAGAATCAAAATCTCCACAATCTAAAACCAGTGCTCGAAGCAAGAGAAGTCAAGCCATTTCCATTTGTCTCAATGACTTTCTTTCAAACTCAACAACCGGTAAACGCAACACCAGTCACCCAGTTGAATCAGACTGCGGTAAACTTCTGTACTTTGAGGTAATACACCGTTTCACGAGTGAGATTGACCAACGTTTCATGTAAAATATGCCTCTGCTTGACCCTTTATCTGCCTTCGACCCCTCAAGTTGCAACTTTCTCGAATTTTCGAAAGTGGAAAGAGTTATGTGTCATTATCAAGAGATTCTCGGTGTCGATGACCATGCCATAGAATCCCACCTTTCTCTTGCAAAGCTACATCTGTCAAAAAGTGATATTCCAAAAATGGATCTTCTTCGAGCTATCGAAATCTTATCCGACCTCCCAGTTGCCTATTCTGCAGTGCTAAAACTGATGAAGCTAGTTGCTACCTTGCCTGTGACCACTGCCAGTAATGAACGATTCTTCTTGGCATTAGGGCGTGTGAAAGACTATCTGCGATCGACGATGGGAAACGACAGACTCAGTGATCTCATGATAATGGCTGTTGAAAAAGAGGATATATAGAAACTGGATTTGGATAGATTAGTTGCCAAGCAGCGACCTCGCCGCTACCCCCTGTTTTAGGTATGTTTGCTCAATGTTGTTCTTTTTTGCATCTTAATTAAAAGACATTTCAAGACAAGCAACCACAAGAATTAGACACATACAATCCTACCACATGCCAAGTGGAGGGGCTCAGGCAACATAAACATAATATATTACCAGGAGTATGCAATTGGCATGTGCCAGGCTTGTATATATTTGTTTCTCTAATTACGCATTAGCATAATTGTTATGTTATTCTTTAGGCTTACTTCATGAGGTCTCAAACCTGCAATTTTGATTGAATTAAGAAATTATGGTGTAAATTCGATTCCTTCTCCATGTTAATGCATCAAAGAATCATCAATTTCATAAAAAAAATTGTCCTGGGGCATTTTGTGATTCTCACTATTGCTTCTTTGTCATCTTTGTCCATTATTTTCACGTGAGATTTGTTGTGATGATTTTTGTTACATGTTTTCTTAACTCAAATCTACTTGTAAATCATTTTTGGGCATCATTACTTCACAAATATTTTCATGTTTTTTGCTTTAACTGTTTGGATTCACAAAAAATCATGTGTAATTTTGCATGACATCATAAACTCCAAAATAACTTCTTCCCTAGCTTTACCTTAGTCACAACATTTCTGCTTTAATTGCATTACTGCATACTTCAGTAGCAACTAGGAGTGTTCAAATGCCTATGATCTCTGAAATATCTAAATTACACATTGGCATAATTACCTTTTTATTCTTTAGTTTCAAGTCATAGGGTGGCAAATCAGCATTTTCAGCTGAATTATGAAATTCTGGGTATCTACTAAATATTTTCCATCAATGCCCTAGACCCATTCTTCTAAGTTCTATGCATATGACTAAAAAAACAACATAATACAAGAATTTGGTAATATAAATCTATGCAGCATTCTAATCTATTGTTTTTAGCTGTTCTTTTGCTAAAATGGCAGAGTTACAGATTTTCTGAAGGAGCCATTATAGTACAAAACAGTAGCACCATTAGATCCCTTATTTTATAGTTCTTTCAAATACTATATCTACTTTGTGACAATGCACCCCTATCCCCCCCTGATGGTCCTGGATGTAGCCCTAGGAAATGCAACACTAAAACAATGAAACTCACCTCCTATGTGCCAAATATGTGACATGTTTCTAAGAATCAAATTAGCATGTTTTGTTCTATTATAATCTATATTTTTAAATAATATTTTTATCCACCTCAATTACATTGCCATTGTGTAGGCCTGACACAAGGGCTACCTGTCAACAAAGTGAATAATGTGAATAAAGTGAATAATTTTTTTTTTCATTGTAAGATGAAAAAAAAACCAACAAAAATATCTTATTTTGGGCTATATTTGCAAACATCAGGGAGGATTGGGTTCAATGTCAAAAATACAAATCTGATTACAGATGCAAATCAAAAATGCAATTGTAACCTAATGCATTGAAGCAGCAACAAATTTGACCCTTGTCTGTTAATGTGGATGGTGTCCTTAATTTTAAAAGGTCAATACAGAGTGAAAACTTTAGCATACTTTAAAGTGAATATTTTAAACTGAGGTTAAAATTTAACTCTGAAAAATCTGAGGCTCTTCTATTTAATTAGAGTAATTTGGGTCCCAGCCCATTAGTCCAGCTGGGGAGTTCTTATGAAAAACTTGCTAGCCAGTTGAAAAACTTGTTTATCTTGGTCGGTTGATTGGACCATCCCTAAAGTAAACCTGTTTGGTGCTGATTCCCCACCTTCAAAAATGTGTGATAGGTCTTATGCTTGAATTGTCCAAAATAAAAAAAATATTTAAAGCAAATAATCCTTGCTAAACTGTATAATTCAACAGTAATACCACATTTTCTGTACACAGCACCATTTTCAAAGATTTTCTCACAAACAGATAACAGAAGTTCTGTTCAGTATATTTTAAATTTGCAAAATATTTACTTCATTTACCCCCATGGACCTAAAATTCAGCATTAATTTGCAAGTATAAAATAGGCAAACCAGCAATAGCCCTATCAAAACATATTTTGAAACAGAACTGCAAAATCAGTTTCATCCATGGTATCATAGGCTTACGGCAGGTGGGGGAAGCTGCCTCCCCCTTAGAACTTCAAATTTACACTAGATATGGTCGAAAAAGCAGTTGAAAAAGGTAGATGGTTAAAAAAGCAGTTGATAAAAGGTAGATGGTTGAAAAAGCTGGAAATAAACAACAGCTGGAATGACAGAATAAAGGTCAAACAAGAAGCAATTATCCATAATGTCTTGGAAAGATTTAGCTCTAATCCAAGAAGATTGATTAATACTGAAGCTTATTGATGATTGTTGGTGATAAAGATTTCATAAGTATGACAGAACTTGCTGGCTATGTAAGGTTTTGTGAACTGTCAATATAACTTCAGCCCACCACCCTTCATTACAGAATCAGCTGCCGCCCTCCCTATAGAAGAAGCTATGTACACCCATGCATGGTATCCCTTTCTTCTACAGTGAAGTTTAAAGTTGTATGTATGTAATGGTTTTTCAGTATTTTATAGATGTCCTTATAAATGTGCTGTATTATAGATGTCCTTATAAATATGTAGTTCAGTGTTATTGATTGTCCTTATAAATGGAGTGATGTCTTCTTTTTTTCTTATTCCCTTATTTGTTTTCTTATTTGTTGTTTTCTCTATTTTATACTCTATCTTTGTTTACTTTTTTGAATTATCTGACAGGTTAGACATAAATAAATATGATTAAAATCAAGTTGCCATCAAGCCATGGCTAATTGGAGAAAAGGCCAAGACAGATAGGCTGAATAGAGAGAGCATAAAACCAGAAGTCGTATTGTACTACTCTTAATGCTTCTTCAAATTAACAGTAGGTTTGTAATGTTACTGTTCTTTTAAGGTAGGCTTCTGTTCAAAACTGACACTACCAGACTAAGATTTAAAAATCTAAGGTTTTTTTCAACAGGAATAAATGTATGGTAGTGTGTCCTTATAAATGTGCTGTATTATAGATGTCCTAATAAATGTGCTGTATTATAGATGTCCTTCTAAATATGTAGTTCAGTGTTATTGATTGTCCTTATAAATGGTGTGATGTCTTCTTTTTTTCTTATTCCCTTATTTGTTGTTTTCTCTATTTTATACTCTATCTTTGTTTACTTTTTTGAATTTATCTGACAGGTTAGACATAAATAAATATGATTAAAATCAAGTTGCCATCAAGCCATGGCTAATTGGAGAAAAGGCCAAGACAGATAGTCTGAATAGAGAGAGCATAAAACCAGAAGTCTATTGTACTACTCTTAATGCTTCTTCAAATTAACAGTAGGTTTGTAATGTTACTGTTCTTTTAAGGTAGGATTCTGTTCAAAACTGACACTACCAGACTAAGATTTAAAAATCTAAGGTTTTTTTTCAACAGGAATAAATGTATGGTAGTGTGGCTAGGGTGTATTTGAGCAAATTTGTCCTTTTTTTGGTATTAGTAGACAATCAGGATTATTGAGAAGGGAAAAAGTTCAGAAAACAATTCTTACTTCATAATAGTCAACATATTTTGAAGGCACTTCCTCCAGACTTTATCTCATCTTCCCTTAATGTTCTAATATATTGCCCAAATTGCATATTTCCCATGTGTTTTTTCATTTCTTGATTCTGCCAGTGCTGATTCAATTTACTAGTAAACAGGTTGAAACAAGAGTGTGGTTAAATCTCAGACAAGCTACTTTTTCCTATATTGAAAAGTGGTTAGATTAGGAAAATGAAACTTTCAGTAATGAATCCAGGGCCAAAAACTCCAGGAAGGTTCTGCCAAGCTACTATGTTAACCCTCTCCTGATTTTTATCTTTTAAAATTTACATACTTGACATGTAAATTCACATATTGGAATTTAGACAAAACAACATTATACCTTAGTTTAGAGTCTCTTTTTCTCTGGATTTAGTTCCAAAAGTGTAATTCCTGCTGTTTAAGTAAAATTTAATGCTATACCAATGGGTTTTTCCTAAATTTAGGAAATGCATTTGCAGATCTTTGAAACCTTTGAAATTGAGATTGAGGAAAGTTTTGAGGCTGAAAATACTTTTATGACACTTTATTCAAGCAGACAATCTATTTTGCAAGTGTTTTACTTTTATAAAACAAAGATTTTTAAAAGTCATCAAAGGTCAGTGTCCTCTAGAGGGACAAGGAGCAGAGATAGATACTTGAAAATACCTTCCTGGGACACGTTTAAGTCTGTAGATGTATACCTGAAAGTTTTCTTTAGATACTGCTTATATCCCTCTGTTAGTGTCAATCTTGTTAAAACCTGTAAATCAAATCAATGGTGACACAATTGAAAATCAATAAATGTATGTGAAATATGTAATATGGGCTCTATATTTGGATAAAATTAGAAAGGTTAAGCTAATATTGAATTTGAAAGCAAAACAATTATTATATTTGAAAAGAGCATTAAAAAAGTCATCAAGAAGTATGTTCATTTTGTTCATACGTCATTTATGTGAACTCACAGCATAAATATATATGCAAACAGTACCAAAGTATCTTCAAAAATGATACAGACTAAAGCACTAGGAACTAGAATTCTCTCAATGTGTCACAGTAACAGGTTCAGCTGCTTCTTGGCATTCAGTCAGATCATAGCATAAGCCTGTTTTAATATGCTAAAATTTGTCAGTGCACATGCACAAAGAGGCAGAGTCATAAAGATAGGTCTAGACTGATACAGTATGTTTCAGAATCTTTAGGTAAATATTTCGATGTCCATATTATTGACTTACAAATAAATCAACACATTACTCAATACCTTTTTATATGCTCTTTAAGAATATAATAACCATGTTTCTCCTACAAACTCAAAATTAAGCCCTTGAAGATGACCAAAAAATTTCAAGTTTTTGGGTATAAAAAAGGCTTAAAATGCTGGTTTCAAACTTACTATTTGATTATAAACCCATTTTTTTAACTTAAATAATCCACAAGCAGTGATTTATCACAATTAAGTTGCATAAAAATTCAAAACAATTTCTCTATTTTTCTACCCATAATGTTTCTTCTGTTGGCTTTGATATGTTTCAACATATAGGTGAAATGGCAGTTTTTAAGTGGCCTAACAGAATAAGAAGAAAACAGGGCAGATTGGTTTAGAATTTTTTTTTTCAACTTAATCTTGACAAATCAATGTTACAAGTCATAATTAATGGATTTACAATGAAATAGTAGGTTAAGTTTGAAAAAAATATTATAACCCATTTTAATATTAAAAAAATATAGAATGGTAATGGTATTATCATTTTCAAGAAGGCTTAAAATTGAATTTGCAAGAAAAGTGATTATTATATTCAGAATGAGCATAAAAAATGGAGGGAAAAATTTACAATTGTGGCCTATGATAAGGAGACATGTTAAGAAAACAATTCTTGCTTTAAAATATGTATCCTAGTTAACATATTATCCAAGGGGAGGACCTTTATCCTCAAATCTTTCCTCTTTTTCCCTTCTTTTTCTATTTTTTTTTATTTTTTGCCATGCTTTGAACACTATTTGTAAATGTTTTGAAATTGTTGCTATAAATTTTTTTTATAGATGGTGTTCATCCTGGTTGTTGATAATTCTGGTGTTTTTTTTAAGATACATAACGCCGTCGCAAAAATACAAAATATTGCTGTAAACATAAATATATATACAGTTTTTTTTTTAAATTCATGAATTTCATAAAACCTATATATTAACAGTCTATACACCCCCACCCCCCTAATGTGCAAATATAGAGCCGAAATTGCATTCTGAACCTAAATATAACCAAATGAACTGTACTACAACCTCTAAATATATCCCAAATCAGTAAATATTTGCACATCAGGGGGTGGGGGCAAAATTCATTTGTGATGTATATGAAGGTTATATTTAGAATTAGAATGAAATTTTGGTTATATATTTGCACCTTAGGGGGAAGGGGGTATAATAATTTTTTTTAATGATAGAAAATGGTGTGGCAAAAATACAAAATAAACCACTATTTACATGTTTGCTAAAAACAGAATTGAGAAGAAATGAAATGGATGGAAAAATTACCTTTTTTGATCTAGGATGATATAGCAGTTTCAACACCAGAGGGAATTATACAGGTGATTAATTTATAATGATCAGATGATTTAGATGATTAAATTATAATGTCATAAATCAAGACACTTGTGATGATAAATTTGATTTAATTTAGTTATTGACTGGTGCCAGGTACACTTTGATCTGGCTGATGAATATCAGGTTTGTATAACTCAAGCCTGTAGCAATAAATGATGAAGTCTGTCCCCTTTATTGGGAAAAAGTTTTCCAATAAAACTTGGCAAGATATCCAACCATGTGGTTGTCTGATCTCCTGTACTTGGTGATTGCTTCACATATTGAATGCTATAGACGTTCAATATTTTGAGTGTGGGCCCCAGTCACAGGGTCCACAAAATTTAAAGAATGATTCACAGTTAGGTGCTGAAAACCTTGTGTCCCTAATCTATTGTAGGAGCTCCAACAATTCGATATTATAGTGGTTCCTGGATGAATCCACTCTTTTATAATTTCAAGTGGTGTGTCTGATGTTCAGTTGGGAACGGGAACAATAAAAAAATTAGCAGTGCCTCTTTCAATTCCTCCAAACACCCACTGTTCTTCAATGTAACGTCCCCTATTGTATTTTCTTTTCCCTGCTTTTGCTTTGTCAATTCCAACTATTTTTCCAGGACCACCCAATTTACCACTATGTTTATCAATGAAGTCAAGGCATATTTCATGAGAAAATCTTTGCCAATCAATGGCAGTTCTTGATGAAATGCCAATTTCATCAATCATGAATTGCTTAATATGGGATCCTCTATTCAAATTGCAAAAAATCAGCAAAATTTTGGTTATTTGCTGAAAAGATAAGTTTGCACTTTCACACCAAGTCCCCGTATTAAGACTTTGACTAAAATTGCACTGTTTTTTTTAAGAAGCTTATGTTCACATTACTCTGTTCTTGTTTTTTAACAGCAGAATGAATGTCGTGATTCATCAGAATGGCATTCAATTTGACAATAAGGGCAAACATTGTAGTTGGCAAAATGTTATGATTTAAAAATTGTTGTATAGCCTATCACCTTCAGTTTGAGGGGACAGTTTAAATAACATAATTTTATTGTCACACAAGACACATAAATTTTTTGTTAATGGAATGATTCAAAATTTTTTAAGCACAACTTACAATTCATATAATTACAATAGGCAACTGTGTTTTTTTAAACACATACTATGACATTAACTAACAATGACCAAGATAAATGCTATCTATAAAAAACAATTTATAGCATCAATTTCAAAAGATTTACACATTGTTTTCAAAGCATGGCAAAAATAAAATTTCTTTTTTTTAAGTTGGAAAAAAACGAAAGATTTGAGGATAAAGGTTCTCCCCTTAGATAATATGTTAACTAGGATCATTATACATATTTTAAAGCAAGAATTTTTTTCTTTAACATGTCTCCTTGTCATAGGCCACAGTTGTAAATTTTTACCAAAATGGCATCTAGTGGTATGTTCACTTTATTTGTAAGTCAATAATATGAACAGCAAATATTTAGCAATCTTTAATGGAGAGTATATGACTTTTCACTACTGTTTACATTGGCCTATATGATTCTGCTGTGATGTGAACTGCTCAAAATTTATCAATTTTCTGCATAGCCTATTATGATATAATAATTATTCTTTTTAACATATTTCCTTCTCAATAGCCCCAAACATAGGCTAATATCCTGGTAAAGTTCTACGAAATCATATTATTGAGTTAGGACAAAATTGAATACATCATTTGATGCCTTTTTTTATGCTGACTACGAATATAATAAGCATTTCTATCGCAAATGAATTACAGCCCCCCCCCCATATAGGCTATACCTAACCTAACCCTGAATTGGCATTTATAGGGGGGGGGGGGGGATGAAATTGATTTCTGATAGGAATGCTTATTATATTTGTAATCAGCATAAAAAAAGGCATCAAATGGTGTATTCACTTTAGTCCTAACTCAATAATATGATTTTGTAGAGCTTTACCAATATCCTTTCCTTTTATTAATATTCTAACTAACTCAATGCACCTTTCATCACTCTATGAATGTAGTCTACCAAATCCCACTCTTTGCAAATGGACCCTAACAGGTCATACTGTCAAATAGCCTACCTTAAAGTAAAATAAAAGTATAGGCTATTAGGCATAATTGAGTAGGTATATTTTTACCAAATCATATTATTGACTTACAAATAAAGTGAATATACCACTCAATGCCTTTTTTATGCTCTTTCCAAATATATTAATCATTTTTGTCAGAAATGAATTTTACCCCATCCTTATAGATACCAATTCAGGGTAGGCCTATATATTTGCATATTAGGGTGGGTGGGGGCAAATTTTATTTCTGATTTAAATGCCAGTAAAGTTTAAACTTTACCCCTACCCCCCTAATGCGCAAATATATACCCTGAATTGATATATAGGGGTGGGGGTAAAATTCATTTCCAACAAAAATGATTAGGCTAGGCGTATTATATTTGGAAAAAGCATAAAAAAGACGTCAAGTAGTATATTCACTTTATTCGTAAGTCAATAATATGATTTGGTAAAAAATTACCATTGAGTAAAATAAGTGTACCATATTTGAGTGCTATTAAACTGCAAATTTTATAGGCCTAGCCTTTTTTCAAGCTTACCATCTTCATCATCCAGAGATATTTCAGGGTGATGACTTTCCTCAAGCATACTGACACAATTTTTAACATCCATTATTAGATTATCTATAGTCAGATTGCTTATGAAACTTTTAGCTTGATGTCGATGACTCACGGCTTCTCTTGGATTTGCAGCTTTTTGTAATGGATAACGTGTTCGAAATTCAAAAAAAAATATTGAAAAATTCCTGACAGCTAATGGTCTGTTCAGACCAAAGACAAAAAGTGTATAACGTGCTTTGTCTGTGGTCCACAATGTAAGGTATCCATATTCATAGGTGTAGGCAGCAGCGGCGGATCCAGGGGGGGGGGGCCCTGCCCCCCCCCAAGATTTTCTGGCGCCCTCTCATCCATTGTGCAAACGACCCTTTTTTGTGAATGATTCAACTAAGGCCGACGCTAAAAAAAAAAAAATCGGATACGCCGTCATTTTTTACTTTCTTTTTATCACATTATCTAAAGTTCAAATCCGACACTGCACGAATCATGATTATTGGGTTTATTTTTGGGACGTGCTAAACGAGCAAAACATTTTGTGAATGCTTACGAGAAACGCATGTCTTTGGGGAGTTGCGTGGGTGGTTAGATCCAACCGGCGGGAAGCTAGGCGCGAGCGACCCTGCCACTGCCTTCGGAGTATTTTTGCTCCGTGTGTTAGACCAGTTAGACGGAAACGCATTTAAAATGGATCGGAAAAAAAAATCAGGGCATGAATATAGAACAGAGAAGAAACAAAGAATGATGGCGGAAAGCCATAAAGGATCGAGGGACATCTCTGATTATTTTGCCAAGAAACATCAGATTAAAGGTAAGCTTTTAAAGATAGAACAATAAGGAAGGAGTGTCGTTTAAAGTGGGTATCAACACTTCTAATTTCTAGCTTTAGCCCATTGTCGGATAGCTTTCCTGATAAGGCTCATTCGTCAAGCTTCATCGCGTACCAGCTGCTTTTGTTGTTATATATTTCATACGGTCCCTCTTGTACAGTGTTCTTCGTATGCAATTTGTCCGAAGTGTTTGACCTGATTTTTACCAGCCCACTCGTCTCGCCTGACGGTTATGATATTGGCTTAAAGCAGTATTTTTACCGACACACTGTGTCAGCTCTGAAATTATCTTTCAAATTCTTGCAGTTAAAGCTCTCTCTTTAGCCTTGTAAACTTCGGTGATAATTGTTTCGGGTTTCAGCTCTTGAAAAATATTTGTTAGCATATGTCGGGGATCGGTTCTTGGGGTTGCAAATTAAATTAGTGATGTTTAGGGTGGTATTTTATTTTAAAGTCCGGGTTTCCTAGAAATAGTTTTGGGGTATGAAAGTTCAAGATTGTTGGGGGAGTTTAAAGTTAATGTTGCTGATTCAGTTTATTTTCAAATTTAGTTCCAATTCTGCCTTCACCATGTTGAGAGTTAAATCTACTAAAGCAAGCCATTATACAAAGTGTATATACGTTTACAATAAATGTCTTGTGCAAACTTTAAAAGAGAAACTTTTTTTGTTAGATGTTGAGACGACGGCAACTTCTGATGCCCACTCTGAGTCGACGATCGGAATGCACAAAAACGCATTCAGCCAGGAGAACGAACTGTCACTAACAACTCCGTCCACTTCACAGACGGCCTTCATAACAAACTTCGGCGAAACGACACACACTGATCAGCTGACTGAAGGATCAAGAAGCAGTACTCAAACCTTGGTGGTACATAGCCCAACACTGATTTCACAGTCCCCGCACCCGCAGCAGAATCACAGCGCTATTTTTTCGCCTGAAACTGACTTCACGCCGTCGAATGACTTTGGTATTGCAGTAGCGCTGAAAGAGCGAAATCAGTTGTCTTCTGGCGAAATTATGTTTTTTATGAACGAAAGGTGGAAGCCGAAGAACCAATCTGATCTTCCAGTCTCGACACAAAAGAGAAAAGGTGGCGAAGTCAAGCGTCGCTTGAATACCGAACATCTTGTCCAGTATCCTTGGCTCGCAGTGAGTCGTCATCCAGACCACGAAGGCCTTTGGTGCAGTGTTTGTGTTTTGATGCGGACCAACGAAAGCGGAGGAGGATGGTCGGCTTTATCTGGAGGCGGCGGAGGGCAAAAAATGGGAAAGTTGGTCTTGAAACCGCTAAAAGACTATTCGAAACTTACCGGGAAAGATGGTGCGCTGACAAACCATGCTGAAGCACAGTTTCACAAACACTACCAGGAAAAAGCTGCCGCGCTGCTAACAACGTTTCAGCGCGGTAGTCAAGATCAAGATATCAGGAATGCTCTGGACTGTGAAAGGGTCAAGCAAATACAGCAGAACCGTGCACTCTTGAGAAGCGTTGTTGAAACTGTCAAGCTTTGCGGGGCACAGAATATCCCCTTCGTGGCCACCGTGATGATGGCAAACTTGATATCCAAGACTCTGATGTCATTACAGCAGTAAACGACGGGAATTTCCGCCACCTACTTCGGTATCGGATTCAGAGTGGAGACTCGCAACTTAAAAATTTACTTGAAAATGCACCGAGCAACGCCAAATATACGAGTAAACAGATCCAGAATGAACTGATTGGAACAATTGGGGAAATGATAAAAACCGAAGTAGTGAGAAAAGCAAACAAAGCAACGGTTTGGTGTCTTCTTGCGGACGAGTCAACAGACAGGCAGACCAGGGAGCTGATGGTCATTGTTTGTCGTTATGTGTGTAAACCCGAGCAGGGATACGTGATTCGAGAAGATCCTTTTGCAGTTGTCGATGCCTTTCAAACCCTGTCAAGACTCGCTGGAGATGAGGAAAGTGACGACGGTAGAAGCATCGAAGAGAAGCTAGACGGCAAGAGCCTCGGGAAGCTGCTGTTGAGTGAGGTCAGGAAGTCAAATCTGGATTTGTCAAAGTGCGTTGGTCAAGGATACGACAAAGCTGCTAGCATGGCAAGCTTGACAAATGGTGCTGCTGCTGAAGTTAAACGCCAGTGTGAACTGGCAGATTACTTCCACTGTGTGAACCATGCCACAAATCTCTCATGTTCAAAGATAGTTTCAGTTCCCATTCTGCGCAATGCCCAAGACGTTGTTCGAGACACAATTTCTCACTTCAGCTCAAGTGCCAAGAGAACAAGACTTCTAAAAAAGCATCTTAACGCGGACAAAGCTAAAACAGAGACACTCGTCTGTCTTTGTACCACGAGATTTGTAGAGAGACACGAAGCAATCAGCAGGTTTTGGGACTCCCTTCCGTCGATCGTTTCTGCTCTGCAGGAGATGGAAGGATGGCACGATCGAGAGGCAAGTAGCAGAGCTTATGCATTACGATCCTGCATTGAAAAATCAGATACACTCGTAGGACTGGTTTGCCTGAATTCGTTTTCGTCGATCATGAAACCTTTGGCCGAGTCACTACAACAGAAGGATGGTGACCTCGTGAGAGCCTTGTCCCTCATTAGCAGCGTGAAGGCAATGCTGGAAGATATGCGATCACATGCCGAAACCAAATTCAGACTGCTTTACGAAGATCTTCTGAAAATGGCCGAAAAGATTGATGCTACCATCAAGGTAACGCAGCCACGCATAGCTTCACGTTCTACATACCGGGCAGGGGTACCCAAGATGGATCCAGAAAGTCATTATAGGATGGCGGCATTTATTCCAGCCCTGGACGCCATGCTGCTTGATTTTACGGAGCGGTTCAGCTGCCATTTTACGAATGCTGCAAAACTTTCAGCTTTGATCCCGGCTGTGGTTAATGGCAAACGCTGGGAGGACGTTCAGCCAGGGTACGAAAAGTACAAGGAGCTGCTCGTGGGTACGGAGATAGACGTTAAAACCGAGTTCGAGATTTGGAACAAGTATTGGTCTAAGGAAACCGTGCAAAAACCGAAAACAGCTCTTTCAGCGCTGAACAGTTGTCAGGAAAATGTATTTCCCAACATCTTCGCATTGTTGACAATTCTCGCGACGCTTCCTGTGTCAACCTGTGAAGCAGAACGAATGTTTTCAAAGGTTGACAGGACATGTTCATCAATACGAAGCACAATGACTGAAGAGAGGTTGGAGGCTCTACTACTCATGCAGACTTACAGAGACGAACTGCCGAAAACAGACGATGCTATCGATATGTTTGCTCTCAGAAAAGCTCGCCGATTGAGTTTAGTTGTGTAGTGTGGTACTGTTTTTATTTTATTTTGCTACGTTTTACCTTTATGAGCATATTTGGCAGTGTTTTCATATAAATAAAGAGCTATCAAATTAGTCCTGTATAATCAGTTTTTGGCGCCCTGTGTCCGGCGCGGCCCCCCCCAAGATTTTCCTCTAGATCCGCCGGTGGTAGGCAGCATATCGTCTAGGGGGATGGGGGGCAGTCGATATTGTGACGGGGGGCCTTTTATCAACTGCTTTTCCAACCATCTGCTTTTTCAGCCATATCTAATGTAAATTTGAAGGTCTAGGGGGGGGGGACAGCTGCCCCCCTCCCTAAGCTCATGTCCATATTGTAAGGTATCACAAAATTTTTCATTTTTCTCTACGTCTTTTCCTGCAACTCTAGTTCGCTTAAGCAAATTCTCAAAATGTTCGGCCCATCTCTCTTTAGTTTTTTCCTTATCGCTAACTGCGACCCCATTCCTATCTTTAACTAGGCCAAGTCTGGGTTGACTACTGCCTCTCAGTTTGTTAACATGTCTATATTAGGTGATATAGAATTTGTTTACTCAGGCAGGAAGGATGGGGTACATAGCCAGGAGTAGGGCTCATGATAAGTAAGGAAGCTGCCAAGTCTTGTTAAGGCTGGGAAGGTATTAATAACGGAATACTAATCGCTCATTTTATGACTAAAAAGTTCAGGGTATCAGTTATTAGTAGTATACGCCCCTGTGGAACCGACTGATGGAAATACCAGTGACTCAGATGAATTTTACTTACAGTTACAGGAGCAAATAGACAGGGTCCCAGGTAGAAATATGATGTTTTTACTAGGAGATTTTTACGCCCAGATTTTTACGTCGGTAGAAATAGGGATAGATGGTATCCTAGCCTAGGTAAACTTGGTGTAGGAAAAGAAAATAGTAGTGGATCCAGACTTTTGCAATTTTGTAGGTATAACAATCTAGTTATAACCAATACGGTGTTTAGTCATAAAATGGCTCATAAGTTAACATGGTACTCAGGAAATGGTAAGACAGCAAACCTTATTGATTATTTTATAGTAAACCGAAGATTGGCAGGATCAATACAGGATAATAGGGTATATAGTAGTGCTTTTATTGATGTTAAAAGTAAAGATCACCATCTGGTAGTGTCAAGGGTTAATTTAAAACTCAAATTTCGGAAGGGTAACTACATCCCGGGAAGTATACCAGACAAATACATTAAAGTGATTAGTGCTAGTACGAGAATAACACTGCTGCGGCTAAGGTAGGAAATGAGCTTAGCAGCTGGTTTTGTATTAAATCAGGAGTTAAGCAGGGTTGTGCTCTATCCCCTTTATATGGATTAATTAAAAAAACTTTTTCCACAAAACAAGTTTATCAAAGAAAAGTAAAGAACTCCAATAAACAAAAAATGAGCAAAAATAAAATCAAATTTTCTACCAAGCTCGAAACTACCACGAATCAGCATCGATAAATAAATGCAACCAAAAACGAACAGAAATTAAAATAAATAACCGAGTCAAACTCAAAACAAGCAGAAATTAACATAAGTTAGGCGCAAAACCCCTATGCCTTCCCAAGGCCAGAACAAAATTTGCACTTTACTGAAAAAATACAAATGAATGTGCATTGTCAGTTTAATATACATATACTGATATTTAGTAATCAAAATGTTAAAATTATTTG
The DNA here is from genome assembly GCF_049724085.1 of Artemia sp. Qi Xiang Cuo. Classification (NCBI taxonomy): domain Eukaryota; kingdom Metazoa; phylum Arthropoda; class Branchiopoda; order Anostraca; family Artemiidae; genus Artemia; species Artemia sp. Qi Xiang Cuo. The sequence goes on from NC_142794.1 coordinate 52,381,524, forward strand.
GTTTATTAAAGTTATAAAAGTAAAAACATTTATATTTTTTTCAGTAAAGTGCAAATTTTGTCCTGGCCATGGGAAGGCATAGGGGTTTTGCGCTTAACTTATTTTAATTTCTGCTCGTTTTGAGTTTGAATCGGTTATTTATTTTAATTTCTTGAAAATAAAAAGGGCATCAGCCCTTTCTATTTTCAATCGAAAGAACCCCTTTCGAAGTTCCCACGACAACTCATTCGATACGAAGTGCCCTGGTCTAAACAACAACAACAACAGAAAATATTACTAATCACTTTTGACTATTAAAAAGGGCACTAGCCCTTTCAATTTCAAATCGAATGAGCCTTTTCCTGAAGTTTCTACGACAACGTCTTCTTTAAAAACCGTATTTGCCCCCAGGGCATAACTTAAAACCTTTGCCCTGAGGGCTTTGGCGGAGTATCCTCCTCAAAAAATATTTTCTATCTGTAAATCAACTACGCTGAACAAAATGGCTATCTCAAAATTATTATTGGATGTGTTTGGGGGAATGATGGGTGTGGGGGGGGCTAGTTGCCCTCTAATCACTTTCGAAAATTAAAAAGGGCACTAGCCCGTTGAATTTCCAATCGAATGAGCCCCTTTTAAAGTTTCTATGACAATGCCTTCTATAAAAACCTTATATACCCCAGGATATAACTTAAAACCCTTGCCCTGAGGGTTGTTGGGGAGTGTCCTCCTCAGAAACGTATTTTCTATCTGGAAATCAACTACGCGGAACAAAATGGCTATCTCAAAATTTTATTGGATGTGTTTGGGAGAAAAATGGGCGTGGGGCAGGGGCTAATTCCCCTCCAATCACTTTCGACTATTAAGAATGGAACTAGCCCCTTAAATTTCCAATCAAATGAGCCCCTATTGAAGTTTCTATGACAACGCCTTCTATAAAAACCTTATATACCCCAGGATATAACTTAAAACCCGTGCCCTGAGGGTTGAGGGGGAGTCTCCTCCTCAAAAAATTATTTTATATCTGAAAATCAACTACGCTGAACAAAAAGGCTATATGAAAATTTTAATTGGATGTATTTGGGGGAATGATGTGCGTGAGGGGGCGGGCTTGTTGCCCTCCAGTTACTTTCGATTATTAAAAAGGGTGCTAGCTCTTTGAATTTCCAATTGAATGAGCCTGTTTTGAAGTTTCTACGACAACGCCTTCTATAAAAACCTTATATGCCCCCAGGGCATAACTTAAAACCCTTGCTCCGAGAGTTGTGGGGAGTGTCCTCCTCAAAAACATATTTTCTATCTGGAAATCAACTACGCTGAACAAAATGGCTACCTCAAAATTTTTATTGGATATGTTTGGGGGACGGATGGGCGTGGGGAGGGACTAGCTGCCCTCTACTCACTTTCTACAATTAAAAAGGGCACTAGCATCTCCAATTTCCAATCGAATGAGCCCTTTTCGAAGTTTCTACGACGACTCCTTCGATACGAAGTGCCCGGGTATGGAGAAAAAAAAGCCCCCAAAAACAACACATTGTACCCACATCGTTCTTTACTTAAGCAGCGCTAGCGCGCTGCCTATGAAAAGGTGGGCGTGAGAGGGGGGTTAGTTACCGTTCAATCACTTTCAACTATTAAAAAGGGCACTAGCCCTTTGAATTTCCAATCAAATGAGCATTGTTTAAAGTTTCTATGACAACGCCTTCTATAAAAACGTTATATACCCCCCAGGGCATAACTTAAAACCCTTGCCCCGAGGGTTGTGTGGGAGTGTCGTCCTCAAAAACATATTTTCTATCTGGAAAACATATACGCTGAACAAAATGGCTATCTAAAAATTTTCATTGGATGTGTTTTGGGGAATGTTGGGCGTGGGGGGTGGCTAGTTGCCCTCCAATCACTGTCAACTATTAAAAAGGGCACTAGCCCTTTGAATTTTCAATAGAATAAGTCTTTCTTGAAGTTTCTATGACAACGCCTTTTATAAAAACCTTATATGCCCCCAGGGCATAACTAAAAACCCTTGCTCCGACAGTTTTAGGGGAGTGTCCTCCTCAAAAACATATTTTCTATCAGGAAATCAACTACGCTGAACAAAATGGCTATCTCAAAATTTTAATTGGATGTATTTGGGGGAATGATAGGCGTAGGGGGGGGCTTGTTGTCCTCCAATCACTTTCGATTATTAAAAAGGGTACTAGCACTTTGAATATATATATATATATATATATATATATATATATATATATATATATATATATATATTCAGAATGTACAAAAAGTTCAATTATTCATAACTCGTATTTTTTTCAAATAGAGAACGGGTACAAAATCTTTTCCTCATAGATTATATTTTTTATTTGCCTTTGGGTTTTCAAGTCTTCTATCGTTACTGGACCATTTGGAACCTTTAAATACTCTTTTGAACATTCACTTATAAATTGAAAAAAATGTCTCAAATATCCTCATCAAAGCACAAGTTACAACTATCAATAAAAGGCAAGAGTTATAACTGAGCCGTCAGTTTTCCTTGATCTAACGACCAAATTTGAATTACAGAAGCGAAAAACATGAAACTCCTGAAGCATAGTTTGAAAAGCTTGTATTAAGACCAAGCTGTACTCAAGTAATTATTTAATAACTTTAGCCAGATTCAGGATAAAAGGACTAAAACCACTAGGCTTCCATCTCTTCTAATTTAAAAAATATCTGCCATAATACTTCACTTTGAATGGTCAATCACCAAAATTGAGAATAAAGGTTGAAATAGCCCAAACAAGAAAATCAAAATTCTGCTTTTCTTAAAGGTCAATTAGTATATCTTCATTTTATTAAAGCTATGCTTAATTTTAACCATGAAGAAATCACAGAGTCGATTGATCTCTGCTTGGCGACACAGGACCAGGAGATTGATTTCAGATGCCACGGAAACGACGGAAAGAAACTTTAGGTTAAAAATTTCCACATCAATTCATAAGGATTCTGGGCTGAGAACTTTACTTATGTTCTACTACAGTAGGAAGACGAAATTGAATATTTACTTTCTATTTACTTTCAGAATAGGTTTACATTCAACCATTGGCCTGGATGAAGTGAGGCAAATACGAGTTTCCTTACAAAAAAGGAAAAATAGAAACATTTAACAACATATTGAACATTGACTTTCAATAGTTTTATACTCTTTATATGTATTATAGGACTCTTTTCAGTAGGACTGATATTCAAAAATTTAAGAAAATTATGGACAGATTACTGAGACCAAAAGTCTCCGGGGTTCCGTATAGAAGTAGCACAAGGAGAAATTAAGTTACAGTGATTCTTAGTAAATTTGTTGTTTCTTTTCTTTTATCCCTTTTAAAACAAAAATTATGTTAAGAGTTTGAAGTGGGGGAGATTGTAAGGAGGCTTTATTTTCCTGTAAATTTAGTAACTCAATTTCAGCAAAAGTTTGAATCCCCTTTACTCCAATAGATCAGAAGTATACCCGACTATTTCAAATTAGCTTAAATTTGAAAATGCCTTCTCTTTGTATACCTAGTCGTAAATCTTGAAAAGACATTTCTTTGTTTCAGTATTGAACGACATTTCGAACCCATAATAAATAGTTGAAGACCCAAGCCAATCTAGACCAGTTTTGTATAAAGCAGAGTCAAATGTCCTAGGGTGTTACGACATTTCAAAATTTTAGAATCAAGGCCCCAAAATACTGTAAAAAACTACTTTTTAACAGAAAGGTTGGGGATTGGCTAAAATTTAAAGAAGGGATGACACAAAAAACTAGTCTCGAGCAAATGAAAGTCAAAATGGAAAACAACGCTAAGCAAATAAAAGACACAGATTAAGAGAATTCAAGGGTAGTTTTGTCTCTAGAACTAGAAAATGCGTTAGTGAACTTCTCTTTAACTAGCATAATAGCTACAACTTGTCTATCAAAATTTCCTTTGAATATAATACTTGGACAAAGTTTTAAACGGTTAAACATTTCTGTTGCTTGGTCCAAACCCAAAAATCCTATTTTTGTGTTGAATTAAGTTAACAATTAAATCTTTTTGTTGTTCCCCCTTCTCCTTTTTCTTTCTCTTTGTTACAAGTTCCAATATCCATATCATCTGTAGTTTCCTTAAAACTTTTTTAATACTAGTGCCATAGGTTAATCATCTTTAAGAGTGTGTGATCATACTACTAGCCTTGAGAGTTAATTTAAATCGAAATATTGAGCTAATTCTTAAGCAATTTATAAACTAACTCATTATAGTAATATAAAACAATTTAAAGGTTCAAAACGTTTCCCACAGTAAGACTTTATAAAGCTAGAACCATCATGAGTTCAACTGAAAACAAAATCAAAGAGAAACAAAAACAGAAAAATAAGAGTAGAAGAGAGTGCACAATCTAGAATAAACGCTCTAGAAGAGAAATATAGAGTCAGCCCTATCACAAGTAGGTTTCAAAATCTATTCGTAGAACAGGCACCTCCCGTCTCGTTACTAACATACCCAAATGAGATTCACTCATAAATTACATCCCTTAAGCAAATACAAAGGAGTTTAGAAAAGAATGATATTGCTATGATTAATCAAACTATTGGCTACACACGAGGAGAAATTCAAAGATTTGCAACAAGTTTAGATATTTCAAAAATCAGAGATCTATATCATTTAGAAAGACTACTAAAAGACTACTACTACTTCAATCGGAAGGAGAGTACTAGAACAAACTAAAGCATCAGATGACAAGGACGAGTTGTTAGCACTGGCAAAGAGATTCGGATTGGTTGACTTAATGCATAGGGACTTCTCAGACATGTCTGTGGGAGCAGCGGTGGTTGACTCAAGAGACAAGACTTCCCCTGGAGAACAAACAAGCTAACTCCAGAGTAGAATTTCGAAACATAGCAAATTATAAATAGAACGTAAAGAAATGTTTTAACTGTAGAGATTCCGGCCATTTTAGAATAGATATGTCAAGACCAACTAGGGGTAATAATTCCTGGAATAATTTTAGTGGAAGAAAAAACGCTCACTTAAAATGCTGGATTTTCGGGGGTCCACATAGACAATTAGAATGTGAATAACCTCCAACGCGTGTCCGCTATGGTGAAACAGGACACAAAACAAAATATTGTTTAGCTCCAGCACCTGAAAATCAACCCCAAAGAAAATGTATAGGGCAATTTTTGCCGAAAGTACTACGAACTCTGGGAAATGGCTGGAGAGCCATCGGAAAGCAGAGGTCCAGATTCGATAGTTGTAGAAATAGGTTAAGCATTAGGATTAGGCCTAGTGTGATTTGGAGTCACGAACATTTCATGACAGGGAGTCATGTACTTCAGAGGGAAGTTGATGGGGTCCCTCTTAAGGCTCCAAAAAAGGGTTGAGTCCTCCTCTTAAGAATGCAAAAAAAATTGTGCCCACCTCTTAAGGATGCAAAAAAGGGTTGTGTCCACTTCTTCAGGAAGCAAAACAGTTTTCCGTCCATAGGGATGCAAAAAAGGGTTGCATACCGGTACGTAAAGGTTGCATATGCATATGCTCACAGAGTATTAATGATCATGAGCCTGGATTGAAGTCTCCCAGGTTAAAAACTGAGACAAAGGAAACAAGCACATTACTAAAAGGGCTTCTAAAAATATGAATAGCGATCATTTTACCAAAAAAATTAGTTAATGGAGTCATCTGTTTCCTGCATTCGAGTCTTTTTTGTTGGGGCACAGATAGGAGCTGTCAAAACCTTAATCAAAATTAGACAATGTGGTGTCTTTGAAAATATGTACTGCCAGGCTTAAGAGGCAGTAAAGAATTAAAACCTCTGTTAGAGAGGAGATAAAGCGATAGATTGTCAACCTATTCTTAGAGAGAATATTATCCCTAGTGACCCCTTTCATATTCGTTTAATTGATACCAAAGGAAAACTGCAACTTAGCGCGAATGTTGACCGATGCACATTGTTAAAAATATAGTAGTGGCATCATCTAAGCAACATTGTTGAGAGTAAAACACAGTGCCTATAGGATTTAGAATATTGTTGAGATTAAAACACACTACCCATAGGAGAATATTCGTCAAATATAGGATACAGATTATGCAAGTTATATAAGGCTACTTCTTGTAATGTAGTCGCACACCAACTTAAACTGGTAATAATTTGTAATTTTTCCTTATCCGACAAGAGATGAGTTCAAAATGTACAAAAAGTTCTGATATTCATAACTCGTATTTTTTCAAATAGAGAACGGGTACAAAATTTTTTCCTTGTAGAATGTATTTTTTATTTGCCTTTGGTTCTTCAAGTCTTCCATTGTTGCTGGACATTTTGGCATCCTTAAATACTCTTTCAAACATTCAATTACAATTTGAGAAAAATGTCTCTAATATCCTCATTGAAGTACAGTCACAACTATCAATAAAAGGCAAGGGCTATGACTCAGCCGTCATTTTAAATGATTTAATGATTACAGAAGCGAAAAAATTAAACTTTTTAAGCATAGTTTGAAAAGCTTGTATTAAGACGAAGTTGAACTCAAGTATTTTTTAACAAATTTTGCCAGATTTAGAATAAAGGACTAAAACCCCTAGGCTTCTAGGGGTTTAAAGGTAAAGGTCAATTAGTATATCTTAATTTTATTAAAGCTATGCTTAATTTTAACCATAAAGTAATCGCAGAGTCAATTGATCTCTGTTTGGCAACACAGGACCAGGAGTTTGATTTCGGATGCCGCGAAAACGACAGGAAAGAAACCGTAGGTTAAAAATTTCCACATCAATTTATAAGGATTCGGGCTGAGAACTTTGCATACGTTCTACTACATTAGAAAGACGAAATTGAATTCTTACTTTTTAGTTACTTTCAGAATAGGTCTATTTAAACCATTGGCCTGGATGAAGTGAGGTGAATACGAGTTTCCTTGCAAGAAGGAAAAAGGGAAACATTTAACAACATATTGGACATTGACATTCAATATTTTTAAGCTCTTTGTATCTGTAATAGGCCTTTTTTCAGTAGGACTGATATTCTAAAGATTAAGAAATTATGATCAGATTACTGAGACCAAAAGTCTCAGGGGTTCCATATAGAAGTAGCACAAGGAGAAATTGAGTTACAATGCATTCTTAGTAAATTTGTGTTTCTTTTCTTTTATCCCTTTTAAAACAAAAATTACATTAAGATCTGAAGTAGGGGAGATTGTAAGGTGGTCTTATTTTTGTGTGAATTTAGTACATCAATTTCAGCAAAAGTTGGAATCCCCTTTGCTCCAATAGATCAGAAGTATACCAACTATTTCAAATTAGCGTAATTTTGAAAACAACTTCTCTTTGTATACCTAGTCTTAAATCTTGAAAAGACATTTCTTTGTTTCAGTATCCAACGACATTTTGAACCGATAATAAATAGTTGAAGACCAAATCTAGACACATTTTGTATAAAAGAGAGTGGAATGTCCTAAGGGGTTACGGTATTTCAAGCCTAAGAATCAAGAGCCCAAAATACTGGAAAAAAACTACTTTTAAACAGAAAGGTTGGGAATTTGCCAAAATTCAAAGAAGGGACGACCCAAAAAACTTGTCTCGAGCGAAAGACAGTCAAAAATGAAAACGACGCTAAGCAAATAAAAGACAAAGATTAACAAAATTTAAGGATATTCTTGTTTCTGGAACTAGGAAATGAGTAAATGAATTTCTCTTTAACTGCATAATAGCTACCACTCTTCTGTCAAGCTTTCCTTTGAATATAATACTTAGATAAAGTTTTGAAACCGTTAAACATTATCTATTGCTTGGTCCAAACCCAAAGATCCTATTTTCGTGTTGAATTAACTTAACAATTAAATCTTTTGAACCCTTTTGGCTCTAACTTTAGTCAGAGTGACATTTTCCCCTTCGAAACTTACCAGTTGATTTATTAAAGGTTTGAGCCTTACGAATAGTTCAAGGTAACCCTTGGATTTTTTCTGATTAATTAAGAGATACGTGATCTAATTAAAATTGATTAGAAAAGGGCGGAGATCACCCTGGTAAATAACTCAAGATTTTCGTTAGAGTTCATTTCATTTTGGTGGTTGGTTTCATATTGTCGTATATTTCCCTTTTGTTTAGGCTGGGTATGTCTGAATAAGGGATACACTTTATTAAAGAATAAAATAAAATAAGATTATTCAAATTTAAGAATTCCAATAGGTTCTTCCCAGAAAGCTTTGTGGAATAAGCTTTGAATAGCCTAAGGTTTAGGTGAAAAAACCCACAACAAGGAGTAAAAGCTATAAGAGCTTTTGCGCATCCCCTTTTCCAGTCTAGTGGCTCTTGGAATTTAAGCTTAGTGTTTATAATTGATCTTACACCCAGAAATTCGAAATCCCTGGACTCCAGTTTTGCGTACCCCTTACTTGGATCCTGCTAACTTTATACGGAAGTCTGAATCCAAGAGGAGAACCCTGTATTCCACCTGTCCTTTATCTTGCTAATCCTTTTCCGGCTATAGATACAAATGGTGGTACTGATATTATACAGAGACTATGGAAAAAGGAGTGCTATTGGACAGACAGAGAGTTTAAGATCTTTCCAGTCGAGACAAATTCAACCCGTGATCTTTCCTGTTGAAGCTTAAGATTTGCCCAAGATCCAAGGAACGCTGATTCCTTCTACAAGAAATAATTGCAAAATACCTTGTTTTGGTTTACTGCGAAATTTGTAAACAATTGATATGGTTATTCCAAGTTTTGCCCATTTCAAACCCTTTTGATTTACCATCTTGAAGTACATTAACTAAACAAATAAAACTTGTAATTTTGATGCTTCCATTTCTAACTACATTACCAGGGTTTACCTAATTTGATAATTTAGACCTAAAAACTCTAACACAATAAATACAAGCCTTAACTAATTGACCAACTGTAATTCATTCAGATAGAATTTCAGTAGCCCTTTCAGTTAATATTATTAGAATTACCGTTCAACGTTTCTCCTATTTTATTAAATTTACTAATAATTTTGGTTGTCACCGAATTTTGAGTACCGATTCCAACTACATTGCTTCAGTTTATCACGCTACCAACTGACTGATTGTTTCCTTAAGAACTCTGGGTAGAAAGGCTTATAAATAAAATTTAAAAAGTTCAGAAGGGACGTATAGAGGGATAAGTGTGCCCAGAGCCTAATTAGAGCAAAAATCAGACTGAGTTTCTAGTCATAAAAACAGGGCAATCTTACAACTGCGCTTGTATTTTGATTGAAAATAAACTATTTATAAGAAATTATAAAGCGTAGCTCCATGAGTAGAGGCTTCTCCATGAATTAGCCTCTTTTAGATGGGACAACCCTCTTTGCGGCTGAAGCAAAATAAAATACCCTCGAAGACATTTAATCGGGAAAAAGCTGGTTCACCCAAGAAATATGAAAACACATATTTAATTTATGTTCTCAGGGTGAGTAACCCTTATGTTTGTATTTTGTTAAAGTCTAGAATATTTAATGAAAATGAGTTTGATGGAATTACCCCTCTTAGACAACTTCAATGGGATAAGTCTTTAAGTTGGTATCGATGAAATGAACTTCTTTGTTGTTTTTGGGGATATAATGCATATGTTAAACTTTGATTTTCGATGCATGACATGACTTTATTCTAGTCATGTGTAATGATTTAAATTGTAAGACTTTTAGAAGTGCAATTAGTCAAGACAAGAAAAGCATTCCCCGGAAGCGGCCCAAGCGATACAGTGCGATGCAAAAGAGACAAAACGGCATGGTGGCGCCCCGGGTAGGTCCTGCGTGGCGGTAGCCCCCTTGAGAGTACTATTAGTAACCAAACTAAGCACAACCCTACTTAGGTTAAGAACGTCATCCGCTTAACATAAAAAAGACACACTAACACCGTTCAATATACTGCTAGGCGGCAAATCCCCTGGGCTCTTAGGGTCAAGTTATTATAAATAGTAGGAGAGGTAATGGCCCCTTGATTAATTCACACGCAGTTCTGAAGGAAGAAGCGAGGATATAATCTTTAAACGTCCACGGAGGTGTCTATACATACAATAAAGAGGTCGAACTACATCAACAGATACCCCCCCCCTTTTTTCAATATCTCATTAATAGCCTGAGAATGAATTAGAGATCCGTTAGCATTAGTAATGTCATATGCGCCAATAGCCAAAGAACTATCTGACCTTTCAGCATTCTTTAATATTGTACATAAACTCCTCATAGCGTGGTAGCAACCGAGACGCGGTTGAAACCCAAAATGAAAAGGAGGCATGAAATACTGCTGACGAATATGATCAATAATCAACAACTCAAAAATCTTTGAAAACACACTAGAAACTGTAATGGGCCTATAAGACGAACATACAGAAAGCGTTTTTTTTTTTTTTTCAAAACCAGAGTTACAACACCAGCACAAAAGCGATCGGGCACAACTCCTACTGTAAAAATAATGTCGAACAGTAAAGCGATATGGTAAAAAAGGTAATCGCTGGCAAACTCAAAATGGCGTACACAAATATCTTCCAATCCACAAAAAAACTTCTTTTTAATCTTCGGTATAACCTCTTTAATGAAATTACGTCCAACGATTACCTGCTCAGATTTAGCTCGATTGCTCCAAAAACAACTCTTAATTTCATCATCAAACTTTTTAGCATGCGGATCATCAGGGGCTTTAAACTGGGCAGAAAAATGAGCCACCCACTAAGACTCGGATATTTCTAAAGTATTAAAATCAGTACATCAACCGGGGCAAGACTTCCAAAGCAAATTTGGATCGTCAGCGATTTTTGCTGCCAATTCAGTTTTTTTTTTTAGAAAATTTAACCTTATTTTGAGCCATTTTGTTCATCATAGTTGAAAGGCCCAATACCTATGCCCTTGGATATAAAATCCCCCCAAAGCCCCAGGGGAAAGGTCCTTAAGTTATATAATTCAGGCATTGCTTATGCAGTTTTTTTTTATGATAATTCATCATAATTAATACGGAATATATAGAAAATCCCTAAAGAGATTACTTATAGAATTTATACCAACCCTTTGCTTCCGAAAGACTTTGTCACCGGGAAACTTTTTTGTCAGAATTTGTAATCAGAAGGAGTTGGTGAGGATTTGTAATCAGACGTATTTCCCACTTTCTCTAACATCGGCATCTCTTTCTATATCTGCCTGTTTTCTTCTATAGGAGTCGTCATGATCATACGTAGGGTTTCTTCTTCTATTGGAGCCGTTGTGATCATACGTATGCTTTCTGCTAAATGGAGAGTCATGATCATATGTACCATATGTTACTAATTTTGCAAATTTTCAGGCAAATATAGAATTTGCCCAAAAACTTCGATTATGTCAAAAAATTACTTTAATAGTAAGTTAAAAATAGATTGTACAACAATCAGAAGCAAAATTGTTAATTTAAAAGTTAAAGCCCTGCTGTTTTGAAGTTGAACTTAAATTTCTTGTACAATATACTTCGGTGTCAGTTTAAATTTATTAGTTTTCTTTGATTCTTGTTTAAAAACTTCAATTGCATGTGTGATGTAATGTTTTAAATACCTAAATCTCTAAGAAATTATACTCAATACTTCTCTTAGATCCTATACCAGAGATAATTAGCAGGCTACTGTAGAAACTGAGCCAGAAGTTAAAATAAACGTAAACTTCAGTGATTTGTCATAAAAAAATTGATGATTAGGAAGATGGCTTGCTCTTTGAAATAGCTTGAGCCAAAATTTCTGATAATACTCTTTTAAAATTGAATGATCTTTACTGTTTTTAGTCTAATAAAGATTAAGCCTAAAAATTAAACGGAGAAAACATCACCTGATGTAAGAGGGAGCCTTTCTCTACTTTCGCTCTTCCTTCCAACATTGAACCACGGAAATCTAAAGCCTATGTAAGTCATTGCACAAGTCATAAATCTAAAGTCATAAGCCAGTATACATTTGGACTTAAATATTCCTCAGCTACCCCCCAAAAAACATTTAACATTTGTTTGTTGTATTTATCTTCCTCTAAGGGTTAATTCTAGATTTTTTTTTTTCTTAGCTCTAGAGAATAATAAAACATATTGAGAAAGACCATCATACAATTTTGAAATTGATTTATATATTTTCACAACTATATAAAGAAACTAAAAGCATAAGTTTAAAGGAAGACTTCGGATAGATTTAAACGAGATCAATGTAAAAAAGTTTCGTGTTTGATAGCCGTATATCTAACAAATGATGTCGGTGTACGACAATTAAAGGAATTGTAATAATAAGCATATGTAAATAAAATAACAGAAGTAAAACAGAATAAGGTCAATATGCCACAAATAAAGAAAAAGTTAGTAGAAAATCCTTCGGGAGAATAATCATCCTTCTGATCCTTTGATTTGCTACTTAGTTGCTTATCAAACTTGAAAATTGATTTCTGCCCTCGGTCTTTAGAGTATTGAACCCTTACTACAACTTTGTTAGATATATTAAGCTTAATGCTGCTAGAGATGTTTCCTGGAATAAAAAAAATTCTTTCTTCCAAAGATAGAATAACTCCATCTGCAACAGACACTTCACTATTAATGACCTGGAAAGGCCCCATTGCCAAGCTCTTTATTCCCAACTGTAATCGGCCGTCTTCACTAAATATAATCAAAAGAAATTCATTATATTTCATAAGGAAAATAATGCATTTTTCTTGAAATGGATGATCCGTAATTTCATACCACTTTAGCAAGCTCAAGTCCAGCCAAAATATTTTTGTGCCACAAGAAAGAGCAGTACCATCAACACTATTCCACCGTCTTATGCACTCCGTAAATTTAGGCTGAACTCCAATAAGACAATTTCTTTCCTGTTGCCAAGAGGTGAATCGCATATCAAAACTCCAAATTTTTCTCTTAACAGAGTTGATGTCAGTCTCATCAATAAACAAAAGACGCAAGTTGGATGAGTCACAAACAGTAAACACAGCTTTCGTGTAGGGACAAACAGAAGAATCATTTCCCGACAAACAGAGATAAGTTGTCCAGCTCTTTCCGTTAAAGACCCAAATTTCTGTTCGATTTATGTCCTTTTTAGAAAGAGAGAGAGCAAGGATTTGTTCTGTTGCACAGAGAATGGTTCCACTAGAAATGTTAGGGTGTGATCGATGATGTTCTGCATCTAGGTAATAAATCTTTTCCCAAATGTTTCCATTGTAGTGCCAAATGTCATTAAAAGAGAATACGTTTGATGCTCCCCCTGCAATCCAAAAGTTTCCTTTTTCATCTGACCAACTTGAATATTCCAAGCGAACAGAAGGGATATTTCTTATTCTGCTAATGTCTTCCGCTGGAAAAAATGAAAGCAAATATAGTATGGAGTAACTTGATCTTATCTGAGGTTAAATTTTAGGGTTAAGACTCAGTCAGCCTATTTGTATCAAAACAAAAAGAAACTAACTTCATTTTAACTGTTCCTGAATGTTTCTCATTTTTGCATATGTTTATCCCACGTCGTATCTTAGTCGAAATTGATTTTATAACTTTTTGTTAAAAAAAGGGGAAAAAAATTGAAAGGAAATTACAGGAGCATATTAAAAACTGAAAAGAACAGAAAGAAGTTAAAATAATAAGTCAAACTTAAAACAAAGAGATTACTATCAATGAATGAATAAATCTAAAAAAAAAATTAAGATGAATAGTCAAGTCAAACCAAAAAATATAACTGATATTAAGATAGATGAATAAATGAGTTCTAAAATAGTAGGTGAAGTGCTGATTCTAGAAAACAACAAAATCAATCAAGTGGAACACATCACTTACTAGTGTTTAGTTCTGATTAAGCGCTCAGAGGCAGTAGTGGAGGAAAGATACGGGAAAAAATGGTCAAGCCTAGGGGAAACTGCCTCATAATTTTTTTACACCAAAAGGTTCAGAAAAATCGGCTGAATTACACAAAAAAAATTCAACAAAAACCCCCTTACACAAGTGTCCCAAATTTGCCCATAAAGTGGGAAATCGATTTTTGTTTTATAAATATTTTGGAGTTTAAATAGTCGCTTCCTATCAAATCAAGCATGATGACTCCAAATCTGAATTCAGGTTTCCATTTTTTCCGCACCCTTATGCCCATTTTCACCCTAAAAGAAGGGGAGGGGTGTTAAAACTCGAAAATTAGAGGTAGTCGTATTTTTGATCCTTTCCTATGTAGCGTTCCCTAGTGGTACAAAATTCGAAAGTAAAGTTAAAAACTTGATTTTACGTAGTCAAGTACCTCATTTTACCTAAAACAGTTGTGAAAATTGACCCATATGAATTAGTTATTTTAATCACCTTTGGTCAATTCACCATTTCTTACCAAGCTAGAAATGGCGCCTGAGAATAAGAATCTCAAATAATTTAATTTAGAACCAGTATTCTAGAATCCCCTCCTCCTCCAGTTTCCGTTTTCCATTCCTTGGTATCATTCTTTAGCGGATCTAATCACTGGAGCCATTTACCATAGTACTTGCCAAACGACTGGGTTCAAGGCTATATGAAAGATTGGTGCCGTTTTATTTACTTCAGAAAAAAAAGACAAAAGAATAAACTGGGATCTGCGAGTATTGAGTAGAAATATTGTGTGATATATTGTTTAGAGTTATGCTTCCGATTTTGGAAAAAAGCGGATAATCATTTCTGATTTTCAGCGATTTTCTGATCTCCTGTGTTTATTCTGCACTTATGCATGCTAACGAGCGCGCTAGTCGAGCTGGAAAAACTCTAGTCATTACCTTTGACCAACCGATTTACTGGAAGGCAAAGTGTATCGTCGATGCAGAGCCTGCCACAAGTGCTTTAAGAAATGCTATTGTTGTCCTAGGTGGAACTCACACCCGCGGAAGTTTCCTAGGAGCCATTGGCTTCCTTATGGTTGACTCGGGACTTTTGGAAACCAAAAGTCAAGTATATGTGCCTGACACTGGACGAAGTATATTACATGGCAAAGCTGTATCTCGTGCTGTGCAAAACTGAATAAAAGAGTTTTTGATGGCAATGACGTGCTACCAGAACCCCTTGAAAAGCAAAACAGGCGTACGAGTCGCTCCTTCAGGGGGATACCATTGACGAAGCCAAAGTGTCGGAAGCAGTAGAGCTTATCCATAAAATATTTCATAGTGTAAAAGAACGATTGTCCAAGTCCAGAACTGCCCGTCTTTGGTTTCAGTATATGGACCTGCTTAGAATCTTGAGAAAGAACCCGGGAGTTGAACAAAGTGGCAATTTTGAGCTTTATCCACAGTTTTTGTTAGAAATGCTTCCGTATTTTGCTGCTTCCAGCCACAATCTTTGCACGAAGTCTGCTTGGCTGTTCGTGTAGTCGATTTTCAGTTGAGGAAAAACAACCCAAAGCAGTACAGAATCTTACAGGAATAACTGTTCATCTGGAGGACTGACAACTACTGGGTGGCAATTTCTCCTGACTTGGTGATCGAAAAAACGTTAATGAGCCCTAGAACTCTTCAGGCAAGATTCACAGCTATTGAACGTGGTTACTGGTGTCCGCATTCCTCATCTGTAAACATAGAGGATACCAAATCTATGACAGAAAAGATTTTGAAGGACATGGAAGCGAAAGAAATTGACAAATATGTTTCCAAGAGAAAGGAGAAAGCTGTAACTATGGCTGAGAAGTCATCTGTGGTGATATATAGCGAAAGAGAACTTGTCGAACCAGCTCTAATCTTCCAACGTCTAGCCACATTGGCTAGTACCAGTGGTTCTGACTTGAACGATGTTCTGTCGTTAGAGCTCTGTACTTTTCCACCATCGCTCTTTACTTCGTTCGAGCTGATGACGACAGCCGATAAAGCATCTCTAACAAATGCACTAATGAAAATTGAGGGGATCGATGATCCAGTGACATTGTCAACCTCCCAGAGCGTTTTTGACGGTGGCTGGCTAGCCCACAAAATACCGTGACTGCCTGATCCACATACTCTAAGGTGGCAAAATCGTAGATTATGTTAGAAGACATTTCGGCCAGGCAGTGGGAGTTTTTCACTCTTACACTGATACACCAACGACGAAAAATTGCACACAGCTGAATAGAACCAAAGGTTTGTCGTGTCCAACGATGGAATTCTTTAGTAACATGAAGATCTTCAAAAGTAAGGAGGAATTTTTGAGCAGTCCCAAAAATAAAGAACGCTTCATCGACCTACCAACTGCGAGGCTGCCGAACTCCAGATGTCTAGTTATACATGCTCAGGATGATGCCGATGTCTTAGTTGTACAAAGTGCTGTCAGTTGTGCTGAAACTTTGTCGACCACTTTGATTGGAAATGATACCGATCTATTAGTCCTTTTACTGTACCATGCCATGCTTGCTGCATGTTATATCTTTATGCATACAGACACGCATGAAAATAAACGACCAGTGTATGGCATAAAAAGGATCAAGAACAAACTTGGAGCCGAAGCAGCAGAAAATCTATTCGTTTACCACGTAATGTCTGGCTGCGATACAACATCTCGACTTTACGAAGTAGGAAAACCGGCAGTGGTTTCCTTATCACTTAAAGATGATGTTTTTAAGAATGCTTGAAAGATCTTAATGACACCAGGATTCCAGCAACAGGAGATTACCCAAGCTGGAGAGAAAGCTTTGCTCCGCATATACAAAGAGAAAAGTAATACAAGAGAAAGGACACCCTGAAGCATATCCGGGTGCGGTTGTTTACTATGCTGGTTGCAAGTTCAAATGCTTTCGTTCAGGTGGAGCGGCTATCGCCAACTTTGGCTGTCGGAAAGTACCACTTTTGCAGATGCTATTTGCAAATAATGAAGAGGCAAGACACGTCCATTTCGCTAAGGCCTGAAGAAATAGATTGGCACTTCTCTTTGTCAAGGAATATGTATCTTCACATTATGACAGATGCTTCACCAGCACCAGAAAATCTGTTTATGACGGTGCAGTGCCAGTGCACTAGCAGGTGCAAGTCTCTCAGATACAGCTGCCGTCGGAACAGTCTATCCTGCAGCTTTGCCTGCGGGGAGTGTAAAGGGGCGTTATGTGCTAATGCTGCAGCAAGACAGGATGGGGACGATAAAAAAGACCAGTAGGAAGAAGAATTAGCCTTGGACTGTGCTTTAAAATCAAAATATTTTTGGTATTAATTTACCTGAGTTCTGAACGTTCATTTTCATAACTGATTGATCTGAAGTTTTAACCCCGCTTAAAGAATTAGTTTTCAAGAAGTTATACTTGTCAACCCCTTATATTACGGGGTCCTCAGAGGTGGAAATCAGTTGAACAGTAAAAAAAAACTGCTTTTTGACCTCATATTTGGCAATACACTACTTTATTTGATATAGAATGATTCTTTAGTCGCAGGAATCCGTCAAATAATGATCTGCGTACTTTACCCACCCCTCCGCTCCATTCCATGAAGGTAAAAATTGATACCCTGATTCGGAATACTGGATTTCTGACGTCGTATTCGGATTCGTCATGCTTGATTTCAAAGGAAACGACTATTTAAACTCCAAAACACTTATAAAGATAAAAATCGATTCCCCCCTCATTTCCCCCCTTCAAGGGCAAATTTGGGACACTTGTACAAGAGGGATTTTGGTGGATTTTTTTTGTGTAATTCAGCTGATTGTTCTAAGCATTTTGGTGTAAAAAAAAAATCTGTAGCAATAGGGGCGGGGAATAAATTAAAAGACGTTATGGGTATATGGTTTATCAAAATAGCATTTCCATAAAATTTAGGAAACAGCTTGGGCAAGAAATTAAAACTTTCAGGTACTGTTGGGGAAGAAGGGGGGAGGGCGGGGCAAGAGGACTTCAAAGTTTTGTTGGATACGAGAGAAAGTAAAACCTTTTCTCTGATTCATAAATACATTTTTACATCAAAAGCTCTTTTGGGACTAAATGATGTATGTCCAGTTAAATAGCGAGGTAAATAAAATTAGATTGAGGCTTGTCAGATTATCTTAATTGTACGTCCGCAGTATCTCGGGAATGGCTTGGGATATCAAGTTGAAACTTAAGGGGAATGTTACGGGAGGGAACAAGTAGATTTGAACTATGACTTATGAGGAGGGAGTAGGGCAGAGGTTGGAACCAAATGAAAGACACTGTGTGTATCCAGGTTATCAAAATACCACATCTTCAGTATCCAGGGAACAACTAGGGGCAGGAGTTGCAACTTTTTGTTTGACTATTAACTTAAATTAGTAAGGGAGCATGACCACTACAAGTTCAACGCTTGAACAAGCGTTGAAATTCTTAAATTTTGGTAATAAGTTCAACATAAAGTGTTTTTTGGACAACTTCATCTTCTTCAGTCATTTATCTCGTTTGTTATTTCATGATCACAGCCAATCCAGTTACTCACGATCTTGAAGTCCTTGACCTGCTCTAAATTTCTATTCTTGCAATACAGGACTGTATTGCAAGAACAAGAATTTAGAGCAGGTCAAGGAGATCGAGTTACCGAGTAACTGGATTGACGGTGATGATTAAATAATGACCGAGATCAAACGCTGAATTGGGCAGTCAGCTGGAGTCTTTAATAAATTAAAGCCCATTTAGAGGAGTAAAAAATATTCTCTATGTTTGATGTTACGCCTGTTCAATAGTAAAGTAATCTCCAGGCTGCTTAATACTAGTGGGAACTGAAAAATTAACTGGCAACTCGAAAAGAGTATTCTTGCATTCGCTGGTATGTGCTTGAGAAGAATACAAGTATAGGCAGGCAACAAAAAGTCAGTGATTCTGAAATTTATGGCAGTGGTTCAGAACCATCAATGGTTCTGGAAGGTATAAGGTAAGGTAGGGTTCAAGTAAAGTCTTTTGATTTACCTCAGTACTTCACCGTTAATAGATTCAAAATTCCACTTTTACTAATAATGTCAAAACGTTTAGGCAAAGTGGAAAAATAGATTTTTTGACCTCATGTACCTTCTGTCTAAGCTAAAAATATGAAGTCCTCAATACCTCCTTCCCTAACGCCTGGAAAGTTTTAGAGGGAGCTTCTCAATTCGTTCGGAAGATGTTGCAGATATACCAGTTTGCTGGCCTGAATACATTGTCTCTATTAATTTAACCGTTCGCTTCCACCCAAGTAAAACTCAAAGTCTACTTGACCCTGTAGCACCCTTTCAAAATTCCGAAACTATCCCCCAGCCATTCCTGAGATATGCTGGATATCCTATTTTGTTAACCTGAAAACAATTCGTGTCTTTTGATTTAAAACACCATTTAAACGTGAATGTTATGACCCCCCCCCCACATATTAGAATGCAGTGAAACACGTTCAGCTTAATCAAAAAAATAAATAAATTAGCCTTTCAGACCAACTGAGTTGGGGAATTAACAAAACGGGGTATTCTCCATTTCTAAAAAACAGCTTGGGGGATTAATTTAAAATTTTCAAAGCGTACTACAGGTTCAAGCTGACCTTGAATGAGACTTAGGGGGAAGGGAAAGGGTAAACTGAAAGTAAACATGTATTCAGTCCAGCAAAATAGTATATCTGCGTTATATTAGAAATATAACGTTCCCAATGCCTCTTCCCCTAACATTCCGAAAGTTTTAATAGTATTTCAATTCAGTATATTTTTATTTCTATCAAATGGTAAACATCAGCGCAGGTGCTCCGCCTGGATGGAAAAATGATTTGGAATTTTATTTATCTTTTGTTACTGAAGTACGGTCCCATAGACTTGCTGTCGATGCACATGTACAGAACAGTCATTAAACCACGATCACCTCAAAACCCCGTGATTTTTCGATAGTCTAAATTATTTCTAAAGAACATATTTTTTAATAACGAAAACAGCATTTAACCTCACCTTGGCTTTAGGTTTTTTTTTCAGAATTTCGGATGGTATTCCCCTATGAGGTTTCAGTGGGCATGTGAAACATCATTCTCAGGCTTCTTCGAATTTCTGAATTATTCAGGAAGAGCTAGGCAAATTAGAGATTTGCTTCCTCACTTTATGATCCTAAGGGTACTAACCCTGAACCCTCTGGTCCTCATTTTAGTTTGACCAACAACTGTAGAAACAACACCTGATAACTAAACTACCACAATAAATTCGCTAGAAAAAGTTAAAGGCATGATAGCAAATGAGCTGAATCAATGATCAAATGTCACAAGCAGATAATTAAGAGGGGATCTCCAAGGTGAAGGCAGTACATTTTTCTTTGTTTCCTTGTATTTTAAATACGTAACATAAGGTCCTTTATTTGTCACTATTGAAAGAAAAATACAGTTTTACTGAAAAAGTTTTAGCACTAATTTTTCTGAATTCGTCTATTTAGAGTCAAGCAACTGCCACTATTATTACTTACAACTCATTCCATTCCCAAACGGCCTAAGGCCAACTCAGCGCAAAACAGTATGCTGACTGTTGTTTCCTGAAGGATAAAGCACTAGTTTTGTTTCCAAAAATGGTAATACATCTCTGTCATATTACAAGACAAAATGTGTTAGTTTGAAATTAAGACAATGTCCTTATTTCGTATTATTGTTTCCTTCTTTGACATTGTTTCCTTCAAGTCGCAGGTAAGCTGCATTTGCAGTCTTTTACAAACCTCAATTTGGCTGTATTAATTCGAAAGATGGTAGCGGAATTGTTTTAAAGGCTGATCCATACTCAGTAGCCTTAAAATGAGAATGTAGAATCGATTAGTGGAATTAGTATCTTGTTTCCAATTTAGGCTTTAAGATATTGGCAATTTTATTTCTCCCAGAATCCGCTGTTTGTCCCTTTTCGCTTGACAAATTGCTCCGAAATGAACATGCCTACGACAAAACTATCCTTTTTTAAAAGCATGATCTTTTCAAAGAAACAACAGTTATATTAACAGTACTAATCTTCTAATCTGTTCAACTCTCCTGCAAAGCTTGTATCCTAAGGTAGCTTAGTATTTAGAATTACTGTAGCCGCTTTGAATATTGATACCCTAGGTGGATTGACCCAAAATTCTAAGAGGATAACAAATGGCTTCATCTCTTGAGGAGGGCAGGTAATCTGTTACTTAAAAACTTGCATGCCTGTATTCAGACCGGAGGGACACTGACCGGACGAAAGATCTTAGTAGAAAAAAGTCCCTGTTTCTTAGAATTATTATTATTATCTATTGGATAACCCTTCATACAAAAAAGGAAAAGACGGAGCAATAAACGAAAAAAAAGAAGAAACACACATAAACTTAGCAGTGATAATAAACTTAGTGACGAACGCTGGAGCTAAGATCTAAATGAGCTCTTAGAACAAATTACAAAGACGAGAAAGAAAAACTCAATTATACATTGCACTGCAGGTACGTGACATGTTTTTGTTTTTTAACTCCTAAGTACTGAAATAACATAAGCAATATGAGCATCGTTACATCAAGCCGCAACTGATAAAAAAATTAACCCAAATAATCATCAGTGAATTAAAAATATACAGTTGATAATCATATCAAATAGTCTAAGTATGACAAGAAACGGTAACACAATTAGACAGCACTTTCGTTCACTGGTCTTGAATTCAGATCACTCTCAACAAATGATTCATTTACTCTGATATACATAAATATCAGAAACAAGGAAATTATTCAATCACGGAATTTTACTTCTATAATTAAAACAATATGCTTAAAAGAATGGATAATTAATAAACAGTTAAATTATTAGTAATTTTCGCCATATATTAACAGAGAAAAATTGAAATAAGATTGAGAATAACCAGCGTCACTTAAATTGGACTCATGCGAAAAGAGACTAAATCATCAATCAGTTTAAAATTGCAACAATGACACTAAGCAAAAAAAAACAAACACTTCAAAAAATACAACAAATACACCTTAACTACAGGGCCAGTACCGACAACCAAGGATGGTTCAACTTTGTCAAACGGGAATTATAAGCATGAATTATCAGCAATGCTAAATTTTCTAACTAGATAAGAGCTACGGGTCCAATGGGGGAAAACGTAAAAGATATTTTGCGAACCGGAAGAAGACTGAACGAATTTTTGACTTGATAGATTTTGTGAGCATTTTCAAAAATGGCGATATGTACAGATGATATGGTAGAGTGACAAAGTTGAAAAGTTTCGAAAGAAGACGGTGATTGAAGCGTAACTTATTCGTTACAAAAGAAGCATGTAATAACCCAACTCTATGTTCAATATGAGCAATTAATAGTTGTCGGGTGTGCATTATTGACAAGCCAATGGGAACACCGTGGTAGGTGATATGATCTACTGGCGACTTATGCATTATATACCTGCAAACAAGAGGTGGGGGGAGGTCAGACACCCAAAGAATCTTTTCAAGGGCTCTTTGGACAATCTGAAAATTTCTAACCCCAAGACAGATATTTGGGTTTTTCCGACTCCACTGGTTTTTGCTGCAAGTTCAGCGTGAAAATGTCGCCTTTTTATAATAAGTCAAATAAAATAAAGTATCAACCAATCTTGACGTGTCAAAGGAGTTCTGTTTCATTTTATTTCTGCGTAACGACTTGTCAGAAGTATTTTTCAGCCGACAGGTCAGTCTGTTTGGGCTTTTTACTCTTCCCTTATACTCGTATTTCTGATCTTCCTTCTAATCATCTTTGTGACAATCATCTCCTACCAATCATCGACGATTGTATGATAGTATGATCTTATAAACATAAGAAAAGACTATATATGAATGACATTAATAAATCTTTACAGTGCTGTGACCAATTTGAAATGAACAATTCTGTGTTTTTGTGACGTGCATTTTCCGTGATGCGTTTTGAAAAAAAAAAGAACACAGATCTGTATTGTATTCAAAAAATTTAACTTGAGAATTTAAAATTGTGCAGTTTCATCTTGTTTTTTTTTCTTTCAAACCTGCCATTAAAAAACTAAAGCGTAGATTGACATTATGGGAACACCCTCGCCATTTCAGGGCCTGGTTCATATCATTTACCAAATTAATTTCGACGTTTCCTAACTAAAATTGAAATATTACCAACCTGATAAAGTTTTCCCACAAAACCAGTGAAAAAAGAAAATCTCCAAACAGAATGAGATCGCTTTTCTGGACATCTTTAAGGAAACATCTCTTTGCACTGAATAGTAGCATATCTCCGTCCATGATACTTGTGGAAAATATCAGACAAGCTTGCGCCTCTGGTATTAGTCTGACTTTTTTTTTGTAAAATCTTGGGAATGGGATAAGACAAAAACGTTATGCCAGAACCACGCCAAAAAGAGCGATAAGCATCAGTTTTGAGTGGGGGAAAAAATACAACAAACTGACCCTTCAACACTAGATTAAATTTGCCATCACGGAAAATGAAATATATTTGTACATTGTTTTAATTTAATTATTTTTCCTTTTAATTAAAAAATACTAGTCTGTTTTTAAAAACAAAGATTTCTCGATATAAATTGACTATGTATATGACACTGATTCTCATCTGCAAATTTTTGCTTTTAAATCGTTTCCTTCTGAACACATAAAAAACCGGTAGCTAAAAATGAACTGACAATATTTGAAGCATTGAATTTAGTTTGAAATAAAGCGCCAATAAATCCCCAACACTTTTTGGTAATTTCTCTTCATTTTTAGACTAATTTCCTTATTCATTGCCATTTGTGTTTGTATTATGATTAATTAAATAGAACAAGCAAGGGTTTTGAAATAAAAGCAGAGAGTAATACTAAAACTCAAAATGAGAGAAAATTATCCTGTATATGAGTAGTATCCCCTCAATCTATTCTGGAGGTCAGATAGGAAATTAACATGGGATTTCTGGAAGTCAGATTCCCACAGGATTTCTGGAAGTCAGATGGAAAATTAACATAAGATTTCTGAAAGTCAGATAAGTGAAGCTCCTAGCCCCTCGCACCTGTGCAATACGGTCAGGTGTTTCCAGGTGTTCCACCATCTTTATATGATAAATCGGAGTGTGGTCGGGATCTTTAACAAGTACCAATAATAGGAGTTACTAGCCCATGTGTAATGCGGTCCTCGGTTTTATTAAAGTGGACACAACTGATGACATACCCTCAAGCTTTAAATAGGTCCATAGGAAAATTGCAGGGGATTGCACAGATAGGAAAATAGCATAGGACTTTAAAGTCATGCCTTGTGACGTCACGACACCCCTGGCAAGATCCCCAGGATTCCTGTGACATCCCTAGGAAAAATACCATAGGAGTTCCATGACACAGATAGGAAAATAGCATAGGATTCCTGTGACATGACATGTTTCTAGCTGGCAGACTTCCTATGACCCCCTTAGATGTTCCAATATTTCCCATAGCAACCGCCATTTGTCTCGATTTGTAGCCATTTTTGGCAAATTGGTTTTCTGGAGGACGTTCCTCCCTCCAAAACTAGAAGCTCCCGTATAGGAGTCTAGACGTCTATTCTGGAAGATGCCCAGGATTCCAGCGACCAGATGATGCTATCTTTTTTCAGTATTAAAAGAGTTCAGTGTGTCAACATCATAGATACTGTAATGTATACTTAAAAATTGTTGGATATTGAAAGTGTTAGCAAAATGGAACCTAGAGTGCCTAAAGTAGCAGTGGAAATTACAAGAGGTTGCCGACTAATACTAGAATGGGACAAGATGTATGCAGGATATGTTCAAGTCTGAAGAACAATTATGCTTTGCGGCTATAGTAAAAATAGTGCATACACAGATACTAAGAGACGGATTAAATACGCTAGCGAAACGTATTGAAGAGAATAATCAATAAAAAACGGTTTGTTACTAGTGAGATTTTAGAATTGGTAATGAGAGTGTTAAAATGGATGGATTTGAGAGCCAGAGAATCTTACGGAATCTAGTAAAATTGGAAAAGTGGTTAATTTTAGATGATGATTTTCTAGAATTATCTGGTCAACGAAAGCTTCTCGAGAAATGCTTAACGATATGACGGGAACTGATTCCCCATCTTTGAACTGTAAAACTTTGTCGTCGTGGCCCAGTTGCTGTTACTCAATTTTTAGATATATTAATCGAGACAAAATGATATTGTGGTTTTGCTTTTATCCACTACTTAAACGGCGATTTTGTAAGAAATGCTGTCTAAACAAGCTTTACGACGTCACTTCTCCTAGAAGACATTTTATTGATTGCGAGTCATTTCTTTTTGAAAGTGAGGCAGTCAACATCGTAAAATCTTTTACAGATGTCCATTATGCTTGTATACTTTGGGCAGCTGGTCATCCTGTAAGAATTGTACTTTTGCTGATGACTATAAGGAAAAGTGTAAATTATGTAATGCGTGTAAATTACATAGAGGATATGCTGTGCAAATTAAAGACTGTAATTCCAGTCTTGAAGAGATTTGTGACTCTCATACTAGAGGTTTCCTATGCTCCAATTGTCACTATGATAAATGCAATCAATGGGATAATACTTACCATGGCATGATTTTAAAAAACCCTAAACGTGAGTTCAATTGATTTATAAGAGACTGGTATCGTCGCGGCTTTAAACTTTTTTCGAAAGAAGAACCTGGTCTGTCCTTCAATTGCTGGAATAATAAAAGAGCATGGTTCTTGCGTCATCGCTGTAAGAAACTGGCTACTATGATTATAAACCTACAGACTTTTATTTGGCTGTTACAGAAAGTGATTCTTCATATGAGAATTTTGTATGTGACATTGCTTCAAATAAGCAAATTGTAACACGTGAATTTTATAACATGAATCAGAATAGTGTTATTGATTTTACAAAGAGATTTAATAAAAATGAAGTTACAATATATTAGAGAAAATGTGATCCTGACTTTGCTTGCCAAAATGAGTACAACCTGAATCCTGACGAGCTCCTACCACTTATCGTTGCTGATGATTACCTATGCGTAGAAGAAGAAATCTAAAAATAGGACGTAGTGTTTTGTACATACAAAATTTTATTAACAAACAAATTTACATATATTTTTAAAGCATTTCACTCTTAGGACACTAAACTTTATATTGTAAAGGTAGGAAGGGTATTTTCAGCTTGAAAGTCGTTCAATCGAGGATTGACCCCACTAATCTTGAGGAATTGACTGTTAGTATGTCCGCGACATCAGAAAACAAAATATAATAGTGCATGAAAACCATAGCGTTTAATTGATAAATCCTGTACCCGCTTACAATTTTTAATAATGGATTTTCCACTTTGCTCAGAGAAAAGTTTTAATGTGAGACGTGTAGAATGTATACGGTAGGCCACTATGAAATTTCTTTCTTGTTTGAAAGATGCGTAGCTAATGCCCCGTCTTTACACTTGATGGACTGCTATTAACAATAATAATGGAATTATTAACGTGTTGATTATGCTCCAAGAAATCCAAAGGTATGTAATAAGATTTATATTTGGACATGTAAGGATCCAAATTGAATACATACAGATTATTTGATTCTTGTTCATGGTGCCAAGTCTAATAGAACACTGTCATCAGGGGTAGTTTCCCAATAGGAAACTATCCCATCAGGGGTAGTTTCAAATTGATGTAAAGAGATTATTGTAATACTTTCCTCCAATGGCTCGTCAAAGGTATACTCTAAACGTACAGTACCCGTTCGGTCAATAGTCATATCTTGAGTAGGGTCAAATCTAATTTAATGATACCGTGAGTTTTCGCAAACAGTTCTTCAGTTATACCATTTTCAAATAATTGTGAGTCTCGATCTAGGGATTGCATTGTCACTTCATATAGGATCCTGTAGGATATACCAAAGGATAAATTGTAGAGTAGAATTCCATTTACTTTACACACAAGAGATGAAATTCAAAACAGTTAAAATTTACACGGGAAATTTGACCATGATCCAACACCGATAGTACTTTTTATAAAAGCCAAAGCAAGTTTCGAAAGAATCTCACCATTGATAAGTGATGAATCAGTATAGGTCCGCGTATCTGTAGCAATATGTCGTTGATTCGTGATTGTATAAGGAACGAGCAGTTTGATATTATTTCCAGAGGCTCTTATTTTCCAATTGCCAAGGTAACAGAACTCATAGCTTGCTGCTTCGTACGTGAAGTATTGCCGACGTGAGATAGACTATTACATCGGGTGCAGTGCCATGTACTTTCCACAAAATAAAATTGGACGCAGCGACTTGTAGCTTTATATCAATCTTTACATTGGGGAGCAACCATAAAAGTATATTAAATATCTCATGATTTGCTTTCCCAACTAAATGCAAACCATTAGTTGTCGTATCTCTAAGTATATTGGTAGTGGCAATATCCGTTTTATATTCATATCCAATATCCATACTTCTCAAAAGCTTATAAGACATTGGATTCAAAAATACAAAACTGTGTATAACTTGAATAATTTGAACGATTATTGCTTGTTCTCACCAACGTTCCATTTATGTAGACACTTATTGGTCTAAACAAAAGTGTGTAGTACACAATTTTCATAGGATAACACCTAGGCCGAACTTGGTTTTTCATTGTTTGATTTTTTTAACAATGACATGTAAATCTATAAACTTTGAAGTAAAACCTATGAAATAATCTTCGCTGGAATAAATTTGAAAATGGACATTTTCAGAGAGCGGCTGTTGCAGGCCAAATTGTTCACAGTATCCGTTTTTTATACTGACATTTACATTTTTTGCGTTGAATAGATTTAGAGATGAGTTGACTGAAGGATGAGATTCTTTTTGTGGTAGATATGCCATTTTACAGGAAAAGAAACCCTTTTTCGATCGTGTTACTTTCTTTTTGGATTTTTTACGCTTCCTGGCTGGGCTGAGACTGTTGAGTGATGAAGTCTTTCGCACCCTTTTTAAACCTTTTCCGATTTGCCGTGATTTCAATCGCTCGCTAAGGGATCGCACGCTGAACCTCAGATTTTGTGAAACAATTTCTTCAAAATACTTCCCAAAGCCCCAATCATGTAATGTAGAGGACGCAAAATCCGCGGCAACCGGTGCAATATATTTTTTGGCCAGGGGTAGTGCAGAGCGAAACAGCTTAGCCATCCAATTTCCAAGACAGTAACCGGATATTGACAAACAAATCCTGTAATAGTCCATTCTATGACCCACTTGTCGTGGTGCAAAAGTAGCAACATAGCAATCCATATCAGGACAAACAACATGAATTCTATCAGCCATCTCACTTAATGGGTCGAAAATGACATGTTATTACAGCCAAACATTTTGTTACTGCTATAGGATCGCCCAATTCACTTCTTAATGTTAACGGACAGAGCTCCAAATAGGAAGTGTTGACTGGAATGTATTGAAGGTCTTTTATGTTGTATTGGTGAATTTGTTCACTAGAGGTCTTCCATTTAAGAACACGTAGGAGGGGAACGTTGCTATTACCGACTTTTGATCTCTCGACAAAGGATGCGTAGAGAAATATACAACTGTCCAAGGAGAAGGCAGGTGAATACCCTGCGAAAATGACACGATACATGCCACTAACCCTTCCAGCACTTTTACCACTGATTATATTATGTTTAAAACCAAGAGCAGCTCTTAGATTATCGTTGAGAATAACTTTTTTTTGTCAATGGGTGAGCTGATGCAGATCTTGCCCCTTTCCATTGAATAGTTGAAATGAAAGGCACCATTTTTACGAGCGGAAATTCTTCTTTCAATAGCACGATACACATCATTCATACTACCAAACTCCTTGTATGATTATGCGACAAAGGGGTATTCATATGAACTGATCTTTTCAACTATATATTGATCGTTAACGACTGGCCAATCATGTGGCCTAATTTTACATCATATGTACGACCCTTTCTTAGGATACCATATGTATTTTTGAGAATAAAATCTACAAGAGCAACTTCATACTTTCCATCAAATTTAATGACAGGGGAGATTTTTGTTCAAAAATAGCTCGTTTTATTCAAATCGTCATAGAGAGGGCCAGAAACATTGAGCAGGAATGTCACATAAAAATCATTAGACATTGTTTATATCCTCAACGTCTACCCAGGAATCAAAATCAGAGTTCTATCCTAGCCAGCGAACAAGCAAATGCCGCTTACCCTTGCGAGTTCGAGTCTTTAACACCCTTTTAATTTGATAGATTTCGCTATTTCCAACTTTTTGCAATTCATAATCATAAAACCACCAGGAATCTCATCATCTTTCATATCACGAAGACGATACGTCATAGGTTTAGTGTCCAGGACATTTGACACTTGAAAAAGTTCAGTGGACCACAAGTAATTCCCCTTTTTAAAAATATTTCTTGTTTGATTAATTCGAAGAGTATCACCAGCATTAAATTTTTTATTCCGTGCCTTTTCATTAGAATATTGTTTAAGAAAAAGTGTATTGTCACTATGATGAACTTCATTAGGGCTAACATTGGACAAAGAAAGATGAGGACGTTGGTTATGGATCAAGATGATTTTATCTAAATCAGAGGCAACGCTATAGCGTTGCCTATAGTAAAGACCATAGGATTCCAATGTTTTATTATTATTCATTAAAAAAAAACTTTCCGAAAAATAAGTTTTTCAAAGAAAAGTAAAGGCCATTTTAAACTTAAGCTCTGGATATACAAATACCTGTTAAAATTCAAACACAAAACGACCAGAAATTACTATTAAAGAATAAATGAAACCCAAAACGAACAGAAATTAAATAAATAATCATAGGATTAAACATACAACAAGTAATGATATAAATGAATAAATAGATCTTAAAGCGAGTAATGCTTCGATTGAATACGAAAATCAAGCTTAAAACCAAAAAAAATATTTTGCTATTGAAGTATAACTGAAACTTAAAACAAACAGAAATTAAATAAACAATCAATGCCAACAAATATACAATAGATATTAATGTAAATTAATAAATAAATCTTATAACGGGTGAAACTTAAATTGAATATGCTGATAAAGCTTGAAACGAACAAAAATCACTACAAACAAGAGTTTGGGGTATCGCCTCCTTCTCTCACGGGGAAAGTCTAAGACCTACTGCGTCATTGGCGCTTTACTGAAAACCAATTTACAAATATCATCTTATGTACTTAATATTGAAAATAAAAATTAAAATTAAAGTAAAATTTTGAACTGATGAGCTTTCAGCAATTAATATCATCATAAATCAAATATTCAGTTTAATTTATTAGTTCTTTCTAAAGTTGTTCAAGACCAATATAGTTTCACTAAAAACAGGATTTTGGATACTGTCGCCTTCCTTAACTGTAAATAACAACCGAAAGCCTACTGCATCATTGGCGCTTCACTGAAACGAATTTTATTACAAATATTTTCTTTTCCCGCTCTTACAGCATTGAAAATAAAAATAAAATTAGATTGAAATAAATTCTTGAACAGATGGATCTTTCAACAACTAATATTGTTAAAATCAAATATTCAATTTGATGTTGTTTATACTTTCCAAGACTGTTCAAAACACATACAGTTTTCAGTAAAGTGCTGATGATGAAGTAGGTTTTAGACTTTTACAGTGAGAGAATGAGGCGGATACCCCAAGTCTTGTTTGTTGTGATTTTTGTTCGTTTCTAGCTTGATTTGCATATTTAATTTAAGTTTTACTCGTTTTAAGATTTATTTATTCATTGCATTAATATCTATTGTGTGTCTGTTTGCATTGATTGTTTATTTAATTTCTGTTCGTTTCAAGTTTCATTTATACTTCAGTAACAACATTTTCTTTCGTTTTAAGCTTGATTTTCATATTCAATCTAAGCATTACTCGCTTTAAGATCTATTTATTCATTTATATTATTACTTGTTGTATCTTTTTCCTATGATTATTTATTTAATTTCTGTTCGTTTTGGATTTCATTTATTCTTTAATAGTAATTTCTGGTCATTTTGAGTTTGAATTTCAACAAGTAATTGTGTCTGCTGAGCTTAAGTTTAAAATGGCCTTTACTTTTCTTTGAGAAACTTATTTTTCGGGAAGTTTTTTTTTAATTTATTTTTGTTCGTTTTTGATTGCAAAAAGTTTCAAGTTCTTAAAAATTCCTTATTTCAAAATCAAACTTTTAAAAAATCCAATCTTCATCAAAGTATCAAAACTGGTATCAAAGTAACTGTATACAAGTGAAAAAAGTTTGCTACCTTTGAAATGAGCTCCCTTTGGAGTTTATACAATGACCCCTTCTATATGAAGTGCGTCTGGCAAAAAAAATGGATTGTGGGAGGAGGGTAGCTGCCTTCCGATCTCTTTTTATTCTTAAAGTGAATTAAAACTTTCAATTTCCAATAAAATGAGCCCTCTTTGAAGTTTATACGAGCATCCCTTCCATAACAACCAGATATACCCCGAGGGCATAACTTACAGTACCTACCCTCATGCACTGGGGGGCTGTTACGACACTGGGGTTTTTGTTATCTGGACTTTGATCTATTTTTAACAACATTTCCATCTAACAATTTTTATATGATGCATCTAGGGTGTAGAGGAGGGGGGGCTAGTTGCCCTCCAATCTCTTTTGATTCTTATAAATTGAACTCGAACTTTCAATTTCCAATCAATTGGGCCCTCTCTGAAGTTTATATGAGTATCCCTTTTATATGAACCATACTTGCCCCAGGCCATAACTTACAACGCCTGCCCCCGGGCCATGGGAGGTTGCGTCAACACCTAAGTTTTTTTATCTGACTTTTGAATAATTAACGGCTATCTCAAAATTTTTATCGGATATTTTTGGGAAAAGGGGGCGTTGGGGGCTAGTTGCCTTCTAATCTCTTTTGACTCTAAAAAACTGAACTAGAACTTTCAATTTCCAATCAAATTAGCCCTCTCTGAAGTTTTTACGAGCATCCCTTCTGTAAGAACCGTATATTCTCCCAGGGCATAACTTACAACACCTGCCTTCGGGCCCTGGGGGGTTGTGTCGACCACCGAAAATTTCCTTATATGGTCTTTGAACTATTTGTAAAAAAAAATGGCTATCTCAATATTCATATCAGATGGGTTTGAGAAAAAAAGGGCGTGGGGGGGCTAGGTGCCGTCCAATCTCTTTTGACTTTTAAAAAGTGAACTAGAAAGTTTAATTTCCAATCAAATGAGCCCTCTTTGAAGTTTATACGAGCATCTCTTCCATAAGAAAAGTATATGACACCATGGAACAACTTTCAACATCTGCCCCCGGGCCCAGGGGATTGTGCTGACACCGGAGTTTTGCTATATGATCTTTGAGTTATTTTTAACAAAATAGTTATCTCAAAATTTTATCGGATTCATTTGGGAAAAAAGGGCGTGAGGGAGGGCTGTTACCCTCCAATATATTTTGACGCTTAAAAAGTTAACTAGAACTTCCAATTTTCAATCAAATGAGCCCTCTCTGAAGTTTATACGAGCATTCCTTCCATAAGAACAATATATGTCCCCAGGGCATAACTTATAACCCTTGCCCTGAAGACCTTGGGGAAATGTCATGCTCAAAGATATAATTTCCAGAAGTTTCAACTACGTTGAACAAAATGGCTATCTCAAAATTTTGATTGTATGTGTTTGGGGAAATGGTGGGCGTGGAAGGGGTGTTAGTTGCCTTCCAATCACTTTCGACTATTAAAAAGGGCACTAGCCATTTAAATTTCCAATCGAATGAGCCCTTTTTGAAGTTTCTACGACAACGCTTTCTATAAAAACCTTATATGCCCCCAAGGCATAACTTAAACCCTTGCCCTGAGGGCTAGGGGAGGGGATTGTCATTCCAGAATTTTCAACAACGTTGAAAAAAATGGCTATCTCAAAATTTTGATTGGATATTTTGGGAAAAGGTTGGCATGAGAGGGGGGTTAGTTGCCCTCCAATAACTTTCGACTATTAAAAAGGGCACTAGTCCTTTAAATATCCAATCGAATGAGTCCTTTGGAAGTTTTTACGACAATGTTTTCTATCAAAATCTTATATACCCCCAGGTCATAACTTACAATCCTTGCCCTGAGGGCTGTGGGGGGAGTTTTGTCCTTAAAAACATAATTTCTATCTGGAAATCAACTACGTATAACAAAAAGGCTATCTCAATATTTTGATTGGATGTGTTTGGGAAAATAGTGGGCGTGGAAGGGGTTTTCGTTGCCTTCCAGTCACTTTTGACCCTTAAGTAGGGCACTAGAAGTCTCGGTTTCCAATCGAATAAGCCCCCTTTGAAGTTTTTTTGGACGACCCCTTCCATATGAAGTGCCTCTGGGAAAAATAATAATAAATAAATAAATAAAAAAGCATTGGAGCCGTCTGACCTTTACTACACGCAACGCTATAGCGTTGCCTTTCATTGTTATTTATTATTTTTTCCCCAGAGTTTAAAAGTCTAAAATCTAATGCGTCATTGGCGCTTTACTGAAAACTATATGCGTCTTGAACAGTCTTGGAAAGTATAAACAACACCAAATTGAATTTTTGATGTTTAATGATATTAATTGTTGAAAGATCCATCAGTTCAAGAATTTATTTCAATGTAATTTTATTTTTATTTTCAATGCTGTAAGAACTGGAAAAGAAAATATTTGTAACATACTTCGTTTTCAGTTAAGCACCAATGACGCAGTAGGGTTTTGGTTTTTATTTGCAGTTAAGGAAGGCGGAAGCAACCAAACTCTTGTTGGTAGTAAAACTATATGCGTCTTGAACAACGTGAGAAATAAATAAAAAATTAAACTGAAAATTTTATGCATAATGATATTAATTGCTGAGAGCTCATCAGTTCAAAATTTTACTATAATTTTAATGTTTATCTTCAATATTAAGTACAAAAGAAAATATTTGTAATAAAATTGGTTTTCAGTAATGCGCCAATGACGCAGTAGTTTTAAGACGTTTACAGTGAGAGAAGGAAAAGATACTCAAACTCTTGTTTGTAATGATTTTTGTCCGTTTCAAGCTTGATTTGCATATTCAATTTAAGTTTCACTCGTTTTAAGATTTATTTATTCGTTTAAATTATTACTTGTTGTATGTTTTTTGCTATGATTGTTTATTTAATTTCTGTTCGTTTTGGGTTTTATTTATTCTTTAATAGTAATTCTGGTCATTATGGTTTTGAATTTTAACAGGTATTTGTTTCTGCTGAGCCTAAGTTTAAAATGGCCTTTACTTTTGTTTGGAAAACTTATTTTTCGGAAAGTTTTTTTAATTAATCTTGAATAAATGCAGCAGTATTTCCCAATGTACACTATCTTGAAATTAAAAGCCAAATAGTTCGTATGAAACGTTCAGCTAATGCCGCCTTCATAGGACTATGACAATCATAGAGTATTGTATAATATTTCAATAAAACCCATTTTACACGTGGATTAACAAATTCACTCCCGCGATCTATTTGAATTTTTGTATATGAATTTTTTTCAAGGATGGATTCAAGGGCTTTAGCAACTTCATCGCCTCTCTTTGACCGCAGTCGAATGACATATGCATAGCGAGTAAAAATACTTATTGCAAGTAAAATATACTTATACGGTCTATTATGGCCTCATTGAATCGCATCTAGAGTCAAAAGATCTGCCTGTAAAATATGCAGAGGGTGAAAGGCTTCAGTTTTTCGATAGTCACGACCTCTGGTCCTATGATTTTGATGAAGAGTGTAACTGGGTTCCTTTTGCAAATACTCTTTTACTAGTTCCTTTGCAATTCTGGTACCTTTAGCAAGTGCAGTGCGAGAACTTAAACGTCCTAGTTTCCCAATATTTTCATGATCACTTTTCAAAACTTGATCCATTTTGAACATAATTGTGGTGTGAAGCGCTCGCTACCCTTTTGCGTACTAAATGATGTGGAAAGACGCGTTCGTTTAATATCCTTACCAGGCCCACTCGGCGTACTATCCAATGAAATATTCGTGATATTTCTTCAAATTTTCTTAATTGTTTTATAACATATTTATTTCTAATAAGACTTTTTGGAAAATTTGACGACTTTAAAATTCTTTATATATTAATTCGTTATAAATCAATTAAACTGTAGATCTTGCCCTGGATTATAAGTTCATTCTTTTTCTCGTCAATTTGTTTACTACCAGCGACATAAGTCAATAGTTATTTACTTTGCTCACGATAGGATGGGGGCAACATGTCTACAACACTTGTTAATAAATCTTCTTTTTTCGGCTTTTTAAAAGTTTCAAAACTTTCAGTACTTTCAGAAGGTTGATCAATTACTTTGACATTTACTTTGAGCGGTTTTTCAAGATAAGGTTTAAGATTGTTGAAACATCAGAGCCTTTTGAAGCAAAATCAAATTTTAATCATCGGCAATAGTTTCATTGTTAATAAATTTACCAAGATTATCTTCAAACTGGTCTTTTGGTGAAAGAGCAAGTTCAACTGGCTTCAATTTATAGGGTTTAACTATTTCTATAGAGAATAGTGTTTACAAGTTCAGTGATTATCGGCAGTAACAAGGAAAATAAACGACCACCCGCTTGAACAAGGCATTTTCTTTTACTATTTAGTTTCTTTTTGCTGACTAGTGCACATACACGCGAACGATGTTGCTTTTTCTTTTGTCTAACACCATCTGAAAGTTGAACATTACCTTCCTTTTACTTTAAACATAGTTCAGATAAGAGATTAAAGAATTCCTTGTCAATACTATGTTTGAGTATATCTTTCCTAAGCCGCGGTTTTGAATTGGCTAACACGGAAAATAAATGTCTGTTTTCATGTAGTTTCTTCAGCGTCATGATGGCAACTAATGGTATTTTTTACTATTTAAGGGTAGATACACAGTAATCTCATTATCGGAAATATCTGTGACTACACGCATCTCTTCGGACGTGTTTTGATTCAGGACCAATAAAATGTACCCATAAGATTTATTAGTAGCCTGATTGTACGCGGAAAGTAAAAACTTGGTAGATTTGTTTGTTTAGAGTTATAAGAGAACTTGAATCGCGAAAAACTCTATAGATGATATATTAGGTACAATTCAAAGCAAGTGTCCTCACACATTTAATCTAATAAAAAAGATTCTTGAGAACAACAATTACGGAAATGTTTTCATGATGTGACCGGACCGTAAGTAATTGTAACATTTCCTGAGACCATTCTTCAATAGATTCAGCTAAATCGTCAATAATGAACCATGAGTTTGACGCAATACTATTAAACCCGTCAAGTCCTTGTATGAATTTTATGCTTGATGCGATTCTCTTTCGGAGATTCTCTCTCCGATTCTCGGAGCTGTATTACTAGTACGAGTACATGCCCTTACACGTTAATAAATTATACATTTCAACATTTGAAAAGTGTTGTATGAGGAGGGAAAACTATTAAAATCATCACCCTTTTTTGTACTTGAATGAGTTGACTTATGGATTTGGGGAAGAAGCTATAGGAATCTAAGAAACGGATTTTATTCAAGCACGTATTACTATTTTCAATTGTTTTCCATTTAAATTTTAAGACTAGCAACTTTTCAGATGATTTGGGGATGATTTTATGTAAAAAAAAGAACCATCTACCCTTGCGCCATCTACAACTTTACCTTTCTGCAAACGTGCCAACGCTGGTAATTTGAATTTCAAATTGTAGTTGGAATTTTGCATGTAAACCGGTAGAAAGTATTGCTGCCTAACAATTACATTATGATTTATTCGCAACCCCCCCAAAAGTAACTCCCTCCCGATGATATTTCTTGCCATAAATGGTCAAGGTCGCGGACTTTCGCATCCCGACTAACCTCAATAATTTGTTTCTTACAAACCCAACATATATCTGGGTTTTTAATAGCCAACTCGTCTTCTGGTGATAGATTTACTGGATAATGTGTGTTACGCAGCTTTGAAATTGCCTTATTTGCTGCTTTAATAAGTGCAACCTTAGCTGTGCCAACACAATTTTCCCCACCCAAAGTCTCAACTACATCTACTAATTGCAAGGTATTACCCGAATCTCTTTGCGCATTGGAAAAAGAGACTGAAATGGCTTCGTGTTCTTTAACATGATTCAAATTTGATGGATCATACACATCCATGGGTGCAGCCTCAATGTCTAACGTTACCCTGTTGCTCTTTAGGGGCATTTTCTGAAAACTTTTGAACCGCAAGGTGGCATTGTCTCCTGAAACCGTCTCCACGGACTGGTATCCATGACACTTGCGGTGTTTCAAGTGATTTTTAAATTTTATTTCACTACGGAATCTAGACTAACACATTGGACAGTAACAGCAGGTACCCCCTTTGTTCCCTTTACCCTCACTTAAAAGCCGACTAATATGTGGAATTGGAAAGAAATGTCCAATTGAATGAGGATCTTTGGTAGGTTCGTAAAGAAGCCACACCCAATGTTTCACTGATTTAATGGACGGAGTTTTTACAAAATATATTAACCCTTTTTTATTACTGAGTTCCCACTCTTCACATTCTTCATCAAACTACAACACTGTAACCCCAATAATTAAATGTTCATTTGCCCTCTCAAAAGTATCAATCCCCTTTAGCGGTACAGGATAATGTGCCTTTAAACAATTAAAATCTACCTTAGGAAGTTCTGACCACTTCCCAACCCCATTAACTGCCAAACCATGTCCAAATATGTCTTAGTAGCAGCCATTGCCTGGGGTTTATGCCCTGCGACAAGGACTGAATATTTGAAACACTCCAAGCCCGAATCGAAAGAGAATCATTGTATACCCTTACAACCTCTCAAATTTGCATTATATTTTGCACCCCATGTCCCCCTCTCCCACCTCTTACAACAAATTCTTTTTTAAATTTAGTGATATTTCCCTCTATTTTATTTAATGAATAAAACATCTAACGCACTACCGTTTTCATTATAACCCTCCATCCTATTAAAAATTTCCACTACCCAATCCAAAAAACACCCTCAAAGTTATGCTAGTCCGGATGAAGCGTCTGCATCTTAGTTTGTATGTGAAACGGGTGCAAATCACCCACACATGAATAAAAAAAAATATTTTAGGCGTGATGGATGCTTTAATGTTGTCCCTACACCCCGCCTCCCGCATATGGTTTTCAAGAAGTGCCCAAATCTTGCTGACATAGGAGTGCGCTAGGTCAATTGGATCCGTATGGATACCACCACTTGTAAGGGAGTTGAATGGGTCCCCGAACTCACCCCTATAAACATGAATACTGCGGAAAACAGTATATGCTAAATACAACTCAGGCAATACTAGGGGTGAGCCGGCACCACTTTGCTTCTCTATATCTCTTTGCGGTGCGGGCACTGTCTCGACCTCACTAGGTGGCAACTGATCTATCCATTCATAGTCAATTTCAAGACCGAGACCCCGCACAAAAATGTCTAAATAAACACAGCGGGAGCTACACAAGCCGGACTCACCCCCACACTCAGACCCTCCTCGCATTCACTAATCTGCGGGACCTCTTGCATGTCCATAAATGACTCAATATCCTTATAGAGGTTGTAGGTTCCTTGAGATGACGGTATGTGAACCTAGAACAATAATAGGAGCATATTGGCTCACTTGAACACTTTGCTCTACAAAAAGAGAGACTAGTCAAGAATGAGCGTATAAGGGTACTATGAGCCCTTGTAGATACCATACTACATGCTGGAATGCATTCACTGTATTATGACCCATAAAAGGGTACAGGGGATCTCTCGGTTACTGTAGACCCACTCCTACTGACCATATATGTAAAGACGTCCGTTGAGCCACACTACTGATATAAATGTTATAAAACCCCTACTAGCAGTTAAGAATGTTAAACCTTACTGAGGGGGGACTTGCTTCTGGCCATCTGGTGAGAAAATCCTCTGTGAGAAAATTTTGGTGGAATTGGTGAGAAAATTTCGTCAGTGGCTTCCTCCACTGGTACAGCTCCATCACAAAGAACTTGACGACGAGCAAGTCAATGTCGATATCAACCTGAAAAAGAATATTCCTTTTTAACCATGAAGGGCAGGTGGAATGTTTTAGCGAAAAGTCAAAACTATTGATAAAACTAACAAGTAAGCCTTTATTAGCGAAAAGAATGGATTAGTTTTAGAATAAAATGGTTTTATGAGACAGAAAAGGTGAAATTAGACTAAAAAAATAGGTTGAAAAGAATGTCTTATTTTCAGACATCTCTTGAGAGCCATGGGGGTCTTTGACCTGAAGCTTAAATTTTCTAACAAATAAGAATTAATGAAATTTCAAAACTATTGATAAAACTGAAGATTCGTCAGTCAAAAGAATTTTATGATAGGGTAAAAGCTGGAGAAGTATACTTTTAATGTCTAAGGAGCGGTTTTTTCGACAACTTAAAAATTTAGTGATAAATACTTTTATTAGGCTCTCTCTAATAGACTAAGAAGTTAGGTTGGAAAAAAAGAATGAAAAGAATGGATTAGTTTAAGAACAAGAATATACATAAGCTAGAAAAAAGCGGTAAGTTTTTTATCGCACTAATAAATAATCTTTATGAAAGAATAGTTTGGCTTACAATTAAATCATCATCGGCTTGTGCCGGCGGGCTAGCGACATCACAGTCTTGTGCAGACGGACCATGGGCGTCAGATCAGGTTGCAGCTCGATAGGTGGGAGGTTGCACAAGCTGAACAGCTCTCAAAGGCTCCGAAGAATGACTTGGGCTCGAAGGGGCAGCATCATGGCCTTGCATGGGAAGGAAAGGCTCTAATGGGGCGGCAGCTTCACTGCCATTGGGCACAGGTCCTGATGCTCCGGCAACTTCCCTATCTCGCTTGCAGAGGAGAGAACGGTTGGAATACATAATGACTATCGGTCTTGAAGCCTCCAAGGGTTTTGAGGTCGAGGAAGGGCCATCATATTTAATGACAGATGGTTTTGACACCCTCACAGGAGTCACTTCTTTAACCCTAGCCCTCTTGCTTGGAGGGGGGAGGGCCGAGAATTCCTAGAAAAGAAGACAGGATTTGGTATAAATCTTATGAAACAACTCTACCCGTCTCAACGGGAGGGGGCTCCCATACCTGGGGATTACGTAATAACATAGGGGTAAAAGATGTTCTAGTTGGGGATCAAACCTGCCCCCCTGGATACAATCTTGCTTGAGAAGAATTTACTGAGGGTGAATTTGTGATAGCTAAGCCATTTTCACTTATTATTGTTGGAATATCGCAATTCATTGTCAACTTTATATGCAGGTGTTTTAGGCTTAAAAGAAAAGCTTTAAAAAACTAGCATTATTCACCCCTCTGAGGCTAAAAGTGCTTCAATTCCAGGCGAATAATTTGAAATCTAAATCGCAATTGAGAATACAGGGCTTCGCACTTATTTATTTAAATGCTTGTAAAATAGACTTGGTACATGCCTCAAAATACCTTCTCGGGGCTAGTAGGTAGACCTTCCTTTCCAATATAGCAAAAATTAGTTAAACTAGAATTTTTTATAAATATACTAGAGAAAAGAAAACAAGATTTATAGGAAAGCATAATTTCTTTATGGAACCCAATTAAGCTATTAATCATCCAAATAGCTATTTTATTGCACAACTTGCTAGAAATAAAACTAGAATTACTGACCTAAGTTGATTAAAATTAGGTCAGTCCCCGTAAGGTTTATTCCGTCAATATTGTAGAGAATCATGACTGGAAATAACACCCTTGTTGTTCACCGATGTTTTCCTTAATTTAGACAAAGGGGTGCTCAATAGATTTGACACTTCATATATAAACATATGAGGGGGAAAAACTGCTCTTGAATAACGTTATTACCAAACGGAACAATTTCTTTTGAATATATTAATTCTTCACTGATGGAGGATGGGATTTGGGGTTACTACATAGTAAATAGGGGATATTATGAGCTGAAAAATGAGTATAGACAAGATGAGGTGATGGAGAGAGCGATGGGGCTTGGAGGAGGGGGCTAGGAAATAATAGAGAAAAGAGACTTACCTCTGGATAACGAAAATTATCCATTATTTTTTAGATAGTTGTGTCACGTTCTAGAATCAAAACATAACTGATGGAAAATCACCTTTTGGCACCTATTTATAGCACCCCGAGACACAATGGCTTTGCGTGGAGCTTCTATTTTTTAGAGATCCTGGGACAAGGGAAGGAAAGTAGAATCCTAAATGGGGGCTTCTATTTTTAGAGGGAGGAATATCTACCAGAAAAACAATATGCCACAAATGGCTACGAAACCAGACAAATGGCGGTTGCTAGGGTAAATTTTGGAACACCTGGGGTGTCATGGGGAGTCTGCCAGATAGAAACATGTCATGTCATATAAATCCTATGCTATTTTCCTTTTTGTGTCATGGATATTCTATGCTATTTTTCCTAGGGATGTCAAGGGAATCCTGGGGATCTTGCCAGGGGTGTCGTGACGTCACAGGGCATGATTTTATCATCCTATGCTATTTTCCTATCTGTGCGTTTAAAAGCCCATGCTGTTTTTCTATGGACCTATATAAATTGCGAGGCTGCGTCGCCAGCTGTGTCCCGTTTAATAGAACCGGTGACCACATTATACATGGGCTAGTAACTCCTATTATTGGTACTTGTTAAATATCCCAACCACACTCCGATTAATCATAAAAAATAGTGGAACACCTGGAAACAGCTGACCGCATTGCACAGGAGTGAGGGGCTAAGAGCTTCACTTATCTGACTTCCGGAAATCCCACGTTGATTATCTATCTGACTTCCAGAAATCCTATGCGAATCTGACTTCCAGAAACCCCATGTTAATTTCCTATCTGACTTCCAGAATAGATTGAGGGGATACTACTTATCATAGGCAGCACAATCGCGCTGCCTAAATAAAGAACGATGTTGGCACAATGTATTAATTTTTTTCCATACCAGGGCACTTTGTATCGAAGGAGTTGTCGTAGAAACTTTGATAAGGGCTCATTCGGTTGGAAATTGGAATGGTTAGTTCCCTTTTTAATTGTCGAAAGTGATTGGAAGACAACTAACGCACCTTCCACACCCACCATTCCCCAAACACATCGCATCAAAATTTTGAGATAGCCATTTTATTCAGCGTGGTTGATTTCCAGATAAAAATTATGTTTTTGAGGAGGACACTCCCCCCAGCCCTCAGGGCAAGGGTTGTAAGCCATGCCCTGGGGACATATATGATTTTCATAGAAAGCGTTGTCGTAGAAACTTCAAAAAAAGTTCATTCGATTTGAAATTCAAAGGGCTGGTGCCCTTTTTAATAGTCGAAAGTGAATAGAGGGCAACTAACCCCCCTCTCACGCCCACCTTTTCCCCAAACACATCCAATAAAATTTTTGAGATAGCCATTTTTTTCACGTAGTTGAAAGTACTGGAAACAAGGTCTTTAAGGATGACCCCCCTCCCCACAGCCTTCAGGGCAAGGGTTGTAAGTTATGCCCACGGGGCATGTCAGGTTTTTATAGATAGCGTTGTCGTAGAAACTTCAAAAAGGGTGCAAACTGAAAAGTCTAGTGCCCTTTTTA
Source organism: Artemia sp. Qi Xiang Cuo (assembly GCF_049724085.1). NCBI lineage: Eukaryota > Metazoa > Arthropoda > Branchiopoda > Anostraca > Artemiidae > Artemia > Artemia sp. Qi Xiang Cuo. The sequence continues at coordinate 52,423,775 of NC_142794.1, forward strand.
ATAGTCGAAAGTAATTGGAGGGCAACCAACCCCCCTTTCACGCCCACCATTTCCCCAAACATATCCAGTCAAAATTTTGAGATAGCCATTTTTTTCAACGCAGTTGAAATTTACTGAAAAAAATACAAATGAATGTGCATTTTTGGTTTAATGGAGTTCTTTATTTTTCTTTGAAAAACTTATTTTGAAGAAAGTTTTTTTTTAATTAATACGACATAAAAAGAACATTATGTTGATGCACATTTTGTAATCAAAAACTTGTCTGTTAAATTTTCTGCTTGTAATGACAAGGTAACTCTTTACTTAAAGTTTCTTGTTATGAACTGTATGAACAAGGACTCTCTTAAATTTGAGAGAGGCCACTACCCCCCTCGCGGCTCCTGTTAGTACTCATCGGGCTAGAATTGTCATTTTGATCCAGAAAATGCAGAAAAAACCGCTCTGCTTAGCGTAACTCTTTGAAAAATCTGTATTCTCTGGAAAAATGTGAAAATTTGCATTTATGTAGACGGGACCTTTATACAGACCGATAGAGAGAAGGCTAAGACTATAAGTCTACGCAAGACTAGTGGATCAATTCTTTTGACTTAGCTTGTTTTTGCACCAAGTCAGGACTTACCTAGTTGTATACAGAAGGAAGTCCGTGACCAAAAGCTAGAATTGAGAATTCCTGTATTATGTGACATACGCAACATATCTTCATTTCTTCGATGTTAGGGTTCATGAAACAAGACGTTCAGAAGGAAAATTAGGGGCCTAATTTGCAACTCCAACTCATGTTTAAATTCCTGTTAAAATTCTGATTAGAACAAGAAGCAACACGCTCACTTTTTATATTAAAATGCGTCTACGAAGTACAGGTCAGTTGCATGATCTGGGACCCTTGCTCTTGGGGCTGCTCGGGTCCTATATTCCTTTAGAGACACATTGTTTTACTTTATTATTCTGACTGCAATACCTATCTAAAAATGGTTATCCAATGCCATGAAGGTTTAAGGTACTATGGGAAAAGGGTATAGCAGGGCACTGGTTAGTAGAATGGGGGGTACCAGCCCCACGGGGACTCCTTATATGGGCATAGCCTCCCTAGGGAGAACACGTGGTTAATGGGGTCAATGACCTAAATATCAAAGTGTGTCAACAACAACAACATCGACCTTGACATTCGCTGAGAGCGTGCACTTACAACAACAACAACATCGACCTTGGAACACCTGTGCTGTCGACCTCAATTCACCTATCGTGAATCAATAATTACCCTTAGAAACAACAAATTAATTCCCCTTTCTTGACAGATCAATCAACCAATGAAATCATCTGTCAGACTTTAAAAATTTTCGCCTAGAAACGATTCTCCAGGAATAGATCCATGTCATTAATGTCTTTGCCGCGGAAACAACGCTTTTGGTCGAACTCCAAAGGATATTAATAGCCAAAGGCCATGGAAACAATTCTCCAAGAATCATCTTAGCCATGAATTTTTTTAGCGCGGGACTCAGGTTTCTTATTAATTTGAAATGTATTAGCGCAGAGATGCCAAAAACAAAAGGAACACGCTGAATTACGTTTAGGGATTATTTGGGCGAAACTGTTTTAGACAGGTTATGGAACTATTTCGGCGAAACAGTTAGAGACATTTTAAAAGATGATTTTTGAAGAGATTTTAGAAGAGAATTTAATGGTGAAACTCTGTGGTCGTTATAATACACAAGTTTCATTTGAACAGTGTTGTGAGGTCCTCTAACCCAACTCAAAGGGTTCCAATCCTCCTACCCCAATCCCAAAGGAAGCTCCCGGTACTCAAAGGCCCCCCAAGCGCCCCCCGGGCCCCCCAAGCCCCCCCAGGCCCCCCCCCACCCCCCACGGCCACCCCCGCGCCCCCCCAAGGCCCCACGAGCGCCCAAAGGACCAACGGGGTCCCAAAGGCCCTCCACCAGTCCCCAAATGTCCCCCAGGCCGTCAACTGCCCCCCCGGACCCCGAAAGGCCCACCCTGTGCCCCAAAGGCCCACCCAGTGCCCCCAAGGCCAACACCCGGTCTCAAAACGTCCCCCCGACCCGAGAAGCGCCGCCGGGATGTACCGGGGACCCGGAAAGCGCCGCGGGATGTGCCGCAGGGATGCGTCACGGGTAAGGAAAGCGCCCCAGGGGATGCGCCGCCGGGATGCACCACTGGAAAGCGCCGCAGGATGCGCCGCAGGGATGCGCCACAAAAAAAGTAAACTAAAAAGTAAAAATTTCGAAATGTTATCCCCCAAACGCCCTCCTCAGACCCCCAAAGGCCCTCCCCAGGTCCGCAAAGGTCCCCCCGACACCCAAAGGCCCAACCGGCCCCCAACGGTCCCCCCGGCCCCCCAAGGTCCACCCCCGGTCCCCAAAGGTCCACAGGGCTCCCAAAGGCACTCCCCGGTCCCCAAAGGTCCCCGGACCCCAAACGCCCTCCTGGCACACAAAAGCCCTCCCCGGTCCCCACACATGCACACAAAAACTTACACACACACACACAAAAACTTACACACACACACTAAAACTTACACACACACACACACACAATAAAAATTACAAACACAATAAGAAAATAACACACACACACAAACACACACAAACTTACACACACACACACACACACAAACTAACACAAGCACACCAAAACTAACAAGCACACAAAAACTAACATGCACACAAAAACATACACACAAACACACACACAAAACAAACACACACACACAAACAAGAAAACACACACACACACGCACCAACTCAAACACACAAAAACACATACACACACACAAAACTTACACACACTCACAAAAACTCAAACACACACACACACACACAAACTCTAACACACACACAAAAAAACACACACAAACATACACACACATACACGAAAACTAACACACACACGCCAAAACTTACACACACAAAAACATACACACACACACACACACACACAAAACAAAAACAAACACAAACGAAAACTAACACACACACGCAAAAACTAACACACACACAAACTTACACACACACAAACACACACAAACTAATACACACACACAAAAAAAAAACTAAAACAACCACAAAAATACACACACACACACACACACAAACTTACACACAAACACAAAAAAAACTAACAACCACACACACAAGCTTAGACACACAAAAACTTACACACACACACAAAAACTTAGACCCACAAGCAAAAACTTACATTCACACAAAAACTTACATGCACACAAAAACTTACACACACACAAAAACTTACACACACACACAAAAACTTACACACACACAAAAAAAGTAAACACACACACATGAAAAATGACACACACACTACAAAACTTACACACACACGCCAAAAATGACAAACACACACACAAAAACTAAAACCCACACAAAAACTTACACATGAACACGAAAAATTACATGCACACAAAAACTTAAATGCACACAAAAAAATACACACACACACACACACAAAACTAACACAAACACACACACACAATAACACACACACACACACGAAAAAACATACACACACACAAAAAAAAAAACACACACACAAAAACACACACACAAAAATAAAAAAAAACAAAAAAAAACACAAACACACACGCACAAAAACTTACACACTCAAAACTTACACTGAAACACACGAATAATTTCCCAAACAAGCACAAAATTCCACACAAAAAAAATTACACACACACACACACACACACAAAAACAAAAACAAGAACAAGAACACTTAAATCCCCCAACAATAATCCAAGCACACACAAAATAACATACAAGTTTTTGTGTGTCTAAGCTTTTGTATGTGTAAGTTTTGTAGTGTGTGTGTGTAAGTTTTCGTGTGTGTGTGTGTGTGTGTGTGTAGTTTTTTGTGTGCTTGTAAGTTTTCGTGAGAATGTGTAAGTTTTTGTGTGTGTGTGTGTGTTTGTGTGTAAGTTTTTTTGTGTGTGTAAGTTTTTTTGTGTGTGTGTAATTTTTTTTGTGTGTGTGTATGTTTTTGTGAATGTGTGTAAGTTTTTGCGTGAATGTAATTTTTTGTGTGTGTGTAAATTTTTGCGTGTGGGTGTAAGTTTTTGTGTGTGCGTGTAAGTTTTTGTGTGTCTAAGCCTTTGTGTGTGGGTGTAAGTTTTTTTGTGTGTGTGTAAGTTTGTGTGTGTTTGTGTGTGTGTGTATGTTTTTGTGTGTGTAAGTTTTGTGCGTGTGTGTGTATGTTTTCGTGTGTGTGTGTGTAAGTTTTTGTGTGTGTAAGTTTTTGCGTGTGTGTGTATGTTTTTGTGTGTTTGCGTGTTTGTAAGTTTTTGTGCGTGTGTGTGTGAGTTTTTTGTTGTGTTCATGTTTTAGTTTTTGTGTGTTTTTGTGTGTGTGTGTTTAATTTTTTGTTGTTTTATTTATTTTTTGTGTGTGTTTGTTTTTTAGTTTGTGTGTGTGTGTGTGTGTGTGTGTGTATTTTTTTTTTTGTTTTATTTTTGGAGTGTGTGTGTTATTTTTCGTGTGTGTGTGTGTTTTAGTTTTGTGTGTGTGTGTGTGTGTGTAAGCTTTTGTGGGTGTGTGTGTGAGTTTTTTTTGTGTTCATGTTTAAGTTTTTGTGTATGTGTGTGTGTGTGTGTAAGTTTTTGTGTGTGTGTAAGTTTTGTCGTGTGTGTGTGAGTGTTCGTGTGTGTGTGTGTGTGTGTGTAAGTTTTGTGTTTGTGTGTGTGTGTGTAATATTTTGTGTTCATGTAAGTTTTTGTGTGCATTTAAGTTTTCGTGTGAATGTGTAAGTTTTTGTGTGATTGTGTGTGTGTGTGTGTGTGTGTGTGAGTTTTGGGGTGTTTGTGTAAGTTTTGGTGTGTGTGTGTAAGTTTTCGTGTGTTTGTGTAAGTTTTAGTGTGTGTAAGTTTTTGCGTGTGTGTGTTAGTTTTCGTGTGTGTGTGTGTTAGTTTTATGAGTTTGTGTGTGTGTAAGTTTTTGTGCGTGTGTGTGTGAGTTTTTTGTGTTCATGTGTAAGTTTTTTTGTGTTTTTGTAAGTTTTTGTGTGTGTGTAAGTTGTGGCGTATCTGTGTGATTTTTCGTGTGTGTGTGTGTGTAAGTTTTTGTGTGTGTCAGTTTTTGTGTGTGTGTGTGTGTAAGTTTTTGTGTGTGTGTGTGTGTGTGTGTGTGTGTAACTTTTGATTTGTGTGTGTATGTTTTATTGTGGGTGTTTGTTTAAGTTTTGTGTGTTTGTGTATGTATGTTTGCTAGTGTGTTTGCGATTTTGGGTGAGTTTTTTTTGTTGTCTTTTTTTTGTTTGTTTTTATGTATTTGTGTGTTTTTCTGGAAGTTTTTGTGTGTGTGTAATATTTTGCTTGTGTGTGTTTTTGTTCGTGTGTGTGTGTGTGTGTGTAATTTTTGTTTGTGTGTGTGTGTGTAAGTTTTTGTGTGCTTGTTTGTTTTTGTGTTGTTTTTTGTTTTCGTGTGAATGTGTATGTTTTTGTGTGTGTGTGTGTGTGTGTGTAAGTTTGTGTGTGTGTGTGTGTGTGTAAGTTTTGGCGTGTGTGTGTGTAAGTTTTGGTGTGTGTGTGTGTGTAAGTTTTAGTGTGAATGTGTAAGTTTTGTGTGTGTAGTTTTGGCGTGTGTGTGTGTTTCGTGTGTGTGTGTGAGTTTGAGTGTGTGTGTGTGTGTGTATTTGTGCGTGTGTGTGAGTTTTGTGTCATGTGTGTTTTTGTGTGTGTGTGTGTGTGTGTGTAAGTTTTGTGTGTGTGTGTTTGGCGTGTGTGTGAGTTCGTGTGTTTGTGTGTAAGTTTGTGTGTGTGTGTGCGTGTAAGTTTTTGTGTGCATGTAAGTTTTGTGTGCATGTAAGTTCGTGTGCATGTGTAGTTTTTGTGTGTGTGTGTGTGTGTGTGTGTGTGTGTGTGTTGCGTGTGTGTAAGTTTTCGTGTGTGTGTGTGTAAGTTTTGTGTGTGTGTGTGTGTGTGCAAGTTTGTGCGTGTGTGTGAGTTTTGTGTCATGTGTAAGTTTTTGTGTGTTTGTGTGTGTGTGTGTAAGTTTTTTTGTGTGTAAGTTTCGTGTGTGTGAGTTTTCGTGTGTGTGTGTGTGTGTGTAAGTTTTGTGTGTGTGTGTGTGTAATTTTTTGTGTGAATGTTATTTTTTGTGTTCATTTTATTTTTAGTGGTAATTTTTTAGTGTTTGTGTGTGTGTGTGTTTGTAAGTTTGTGTATGTGTGTGTGTGTTAGTTTTGGTGTGTGTGTGTATGTTTTGACGTGTGTGTGTTAGTTTTTATGTGTGTGTGTGTGTGTTAGTTTTTGTGTGTGTGTGTAAGTTTTTGTGCGTGTGTGTAAGTTTTTGTGTGTGTGTAAGTTTTTGTGTGAATGTAAGTTTTTGTGTGCATGTAAGTTTTTGTGTGGATGTATGTTTTTGGATGTGGGTGTAAGTTTTTGTGTGTGTGTGTGTGTAAGTGTTTGTGTGTATGAGGTATTGTGTGTGGGTATTATTTTTTGTGTGTGTGTGTGTGGATGTTTTTGTGTGTTTGTTTGTGTGTGTGTGTGTGTGTGTGTTTGTGTTTGTGTGTGTAAGTTTTTGTGTGTGTAAGTTTTTTGTGTGTGTGTGTGTAATTTTTTGTGTGTGTGTGTGTGTGTTAGTTTTTGTGTGTGGTATTTTTTTCTAGTGTGAGTAATTTTTAGTGTGTTTGTGTGTTAGTTTTGTGTGTGTGTGTGTGTGTGTGTGTAATTTTTTTTGAATGTCAGTTTTGGAATGTGTGTGTAAGTTTTCGTGTGTGTGTGTGTAAGTTTTGTGTGTGTGTGTGTGTGTGTGTGTGTGTATTTTTTTGTGTGTGGGTGTCTATTTTTTTTTGCGTGTGTTTAAGTGTTGGTCTTCGTTTATGTTTGTTTTCGTGATTGTTTTTGTGAGTGTGTGTGTGTGTTGTCGTTTGTTTGCGTTTTTTTGTAAGTTTTTTGTTTGTGTGTTTGTTTGTATTTTTTTTGGTTATTGTTAGTTTTTTTGTGATTGTAATTTTTCTTGTGAATGTGTAAGTTTTTGTGTGTGTGTGTGTGTGTAAGTTTTTGTGTGTATGTGTGTGTGTAAGTTTTTGTGTCTGTTTGTGCAAGCTTTTGTGTGTGTGTGTGCATTTTTTCGTGTGTGTTTTTAAGTTTTTTTGTGTGTGTGTAAGTTTTGGTGTGTGGTTACGTTTTGGGTTGCATGTTGGGGGCCGGGGGGAGGACTTTGGGGTCCCTGAGTGGGGGTGGGGGGAGCGGGGGACCTTTGGGGACCGTGGGAGTGACTTTGGAAGCCCAGGGGACCTGTGGGGACCTGGAGAGGACGTTTGGAGTAACGCGGGACCCGTGGGGGCCGGGTGGCCCTGTTGGAGCCTGGAGGGCCGTTGAGGGCCGGGGAAGGGCCTGGGGAGGTCGGAGGAGGGTGTGTGGTGCATAACCGTTCGAAATTTTTACTTTTTAGTTTACTTTTTTTGCGGCGCATCCCTGCGGCGCATCCTGCGGCGCTTTCCTGCGGTGCCTCCCTGCGGCGCATTCCCTGCGGCGCTTTCCTGACCCGCGTCGCAGCCCTGCGGCACAGCCTGCGGTGCGGTCCTGCCCCCCGGCGCATCCGGGCGATGCTTCTGGGGCCGGGGGGACGTTGGGGGGCGGGGGGAGGGCCTTTGGGGCACATGGTGGGCCTTGGGGGCACAGGGAGGGCCTTTGGGGATCCGGGGGGCATTTGGGGGTCTGGGGGACATTGGGGGACCGGGGGAGGGCCTTGGGGCCCCGGTGGGGCCTGTGGGCGCTCGCGGGGCCGTTGGGGGGCCCGGGGATGGCCTGTGAGGGTCTGGGTGGGCCTTTGGGGGCGCCGGTGGCCCTTTGGGAGCTTGGGGGGCCTTTGAGGACCGGGGGCTTCCTTCGGGGTTGGGGTAGGAGGATTGGAACCCTTTGGGTCGGGTTAGAGGACCTCACAACACTATTCAAATGAAACTTGTGTATTATAACGACCACAGAGTTTCACCATTAAATTCTCTTCTAAAATCTCTTCAAAAATCATCTTTTAAAATGTCTCTAACTGTTTCGCCGAAATAGTTCCATAACCTGTCTAAAACAGTTTCGCCCAAATAATCCCTAAACGTAATTCAGCGTGTTCCTTTTGTTTTTGGCATCTCTGCGCTAATGCATTTCAAATTAATAAGAAACCTGATTCCCGCGCAAAAACAATTCATGGCTAAGATGTTTCTTGGAGAATTGTTTCCATGGCCTTTGGCTATTAATATCCTTTGGAGTTCGACCAAAAGCGTTGTTTCCGAGGCAAAGACATTAATGACTTGGATCTATTCCTGGAAAATCGTTTCTAGGCGAAAATTTTTAAAGTCTGACAGATGATGTCATTGGTTGATTGATCTGTCAAGAAAGGGGAATTAATTTGTTGTTTCTAAGGGAAATTATTGATTCACGATAGGTGAATTGAGGTCGACAGCACAGGTGTTCCAAGGTCGATGTTGTTGTTGTTGTAAGTGCACGCTCTCAGCGAATGTCAAGGTCGATGTTGTTGTTGTTGACACACTTTGATTTTTAGGTCATTGACCCCATTAACCACGTGTTCTCCCTAGGGAGGCTATGCCCATATAAGGAGTCCCCGTGGGGCTGGTACCCCCCATTCTACTCTGGTTAACTTCCAGACCCTTCCCGTCCTTAAAAAGGTACACTAAGATTTTCTATTTCCAATTGAACGAGCTCAATTCCAAGTTTCTACAGCCATTTGTTCTTTGTAAGGTAACAAGATAAAAAATACATGAAAGTCACATCACTTTTTGTACACTCAACCCTACTGCTTTGACTCTGATATAACTCAATTAAAGCAGCTAAGGGTTCGTAAAACATCGCTGGGCATCACTAACTGGGGAAAGATAAGATACAGCTAAAATGGAGTGGGATTCTAACATAAGGAAAATAAAACACATCTGCCCTTCATTCTCAAAAGGTGTATTAAATTATTCAGAAAAGAAAATCGTGGTAAAACTGTATAGACAAACCTTTCCTTTTCCGAGATAGTCAACTCCAAAGAATTACCTCTTTTCCCTGACTGAATTGTAAGAAAAATAAAAAGCACCAAAAAACCCTCTGTTTGTTTCATCAAGTCTGTGTGTAGTTACATCATTTCAGTTATAACTAACGAGATAGTAAGATTGCCTGCAACTTACGATTTCAGCCTCTAGACTGTTTTACCATCTAGTTCGCGCTATTACGAAAGCAAGTGAATAGAAATTACAAAGCAAAGATCTGAATAAAACTCTAGCCCTTGGGGTGATAATACCACACATATTTGCTGTGATATCTGGGTACTTTAAGTACGACGCCATTGTTATTTCTGGTTCTTCTCGACTTCATTTATTAATTCATATTAATTTCTGTTTGACTTGAACTTTGTATATTATAAAAGCTAATTATGTGCGTTTTAAGTTTCACATTAGCCCTTTCTTTTCATAGAAAAAAACCTTGATTTTTTATTGGAATAAAATGAAAAATCTGAACTTGGACAATCCCGCCATAGTGTTACCACCATTGTAGAATACACTTCTGAAATCAATTATTTTAACTGATTTAAACTGGCCCAAGAAAGAAAATTGTGGATGGATATGCGGTAGATTTTCATAATTAATATTTTAGAGAGAAAAGCACTGATCATTATGTGAAAACTTAAAACAAAATTGGAAACCAAGACTCCAAGTAGATGAGTTATACAATGTTTTAAAGGTGATATGGTTGTAGTAACATCGATGCATTTACTTTTAGCTGTTTTTTTTCTGAAGGCAATATTTAGTAATCATCTGTTACTAAAGTTTCACTTTTAGGGAAAGGATTTATTCTAATTTTCGAAATCTAACTATGTTCATATAAACACGTTCTATATATCACTAGAGCGAGGTATCTAGTTCAGAAAAATCACTTAGTTGTAGTAGCATTTCCAAGTATCTAGAATTTATTCAAGAAAAATATTTCAAATAAAAATCTAACAATTGATCTAAGTTTTAAAACAGACTTCGCTTCAAATACTTTGCACTAAAATTTTATAGTAAGACAGCAAGTAAGACAGCATATCACTGAACAGGTCTTTGGGACCTAGCGAAAATTTCTTCTAAAGGAACTTATCCTTGTGCAAAAAAACAACAAAACTTTTCAGCATGCTCGAAAACCATGATAAATAACTATATGGTCCTATGACCCATTATATTAGTCTTCTTGTCTCTAAATTTTAGTATCTATCGTCAATCTTGCTGCTTCTGGGGCTGATTTTCCTGACTTAGGTTGATTCCATGTCTGAACATCACCTGAGGCAAAAATTGTGTAGAATATAAATTCGATCACGTAAATACCTGCTGTAATGGAGAAAATAAGTTGCCATCGCCATACGGATTGGTTACCGTGCGTCAAGGCACCGACAAATGCGGGAACAATGAAACCTGGGATGGTCGCACAAGTGTTTGTTAGTGCAATAAGCGTACCTGTAAAATAGAAACAATCTAATTAAAGGAGCTTATTATTTCATAGGTCTATTTATGTGGATTTCTCTAATAAAGAATTACACCAAGAAGCTTAGGCATAAAGAGGTAAGAACTAGTTTTTCTAGGCAATTTTCATTAAATGAAAAGAATTTCACTTCTGTAATCCAACCTCATTTTTATAAGGAATGAAATATTCCATCCCTCTTCCCCTCTCCCAATTGAAGCAGCAGGAAATCATATTTTGGAGCAATAATTACTGGAAAAAACCTGCTACATATCACGAGTATGCACATTAGTAGATATTTTTTGATCGAGGGTTAAATATATGAAGAATGAACTAGAAAAAATATCAACACCAACATGGTAAAAAATTTATTGTAAACAGCTAAAGAAAGATTTTTTTTCTGACTTTTATAGTCGCAAGTAGTTATCTTTAGCCATTTCCGGACATATCTCCCTATCTTTGCACTTTGCTATTGCCCTAGCTATTAAATTCTTCCTTGTTTCTGGCCCACATCTAGAGTCGTAATTATCTTCACATTTTGCCACATTCTTGTTCCGAGAACACTATGTTTCAAAGCGAGATAAATTTTTCCAAAATCCACGCATGTACCAGAGAAAAATTCTTTCCATTAGCTATAAAGGCTTGGCGCAGTAACTCAAATTGAATTTTTTTTTTTTTTTCTTCTCAAATTCGTTTCCTTAACCTTAGAACATGCAGTTTTAAGTTTGAAGGGTAGCGAGAAGAACTATAGATATCACAAGCCAGGGTATAAACTTTTGCTAGACAGGTCTTGAAACCCATCCTAATTAAAACTCAATATTTTTTTCAATAAAACGCGAACTTTAAACCCATCCTAATTAAAACTCAATATTTTTTTCAATAAAACGCGAACTTTAAACCCATCCTAATTAAAACTCAATTTTTTTTCAATAAAACGCGAATGACGAAATATGCTTTAGAACTTTTATGGTTTGGGGATGGGAAAGGGCTTAGCAGCCAAGCCAAACTCCTACATGTAGTAATTCCAATTTGTTCCGCCATTGTATCGTTTGTTGTTACCTCGAAAATTCCTTTAATTTTACTCGTACTATATTTAATTTACTTATACGGTACTAAGTTTAATTTTACTCGTACTATGTGCATGCATGTTGACAGAAGGGTGCATCAGCATTGTATTGGGAAGGGCTAAAAGCATTAAGTCGGAACTTTCAGGACATTTCGAAGGGGACACTCAACTGACCAAAAGGTAATTGACCTAAAGGTAAACTGACCTAAAGGTATTCCTACTACTTTTACTGCTAGTCTACTACTCCTACTGAAGATAAGGGTATTAAGCTGAAATCTTCTGGAAATTTTGAGTTGGATGTTGAACTAAACAAAAACAGGAAAACAATATGTGAATGCAGATTGTCACGAGGACATGTCAGCAATGTCTTAGCAACAGCTTAGAGTGTTAAGTTGACACTTTCAGTCACATTGAGGGGAATGTTGAACTAACGGAAGGGCAAAAGGTATATTTTATCGCTACTACTGCTACTGCTATTACTACTGAAACATCTACTACTTCAACTGTGACTACTAGTACTATAGCTACTACTTATGCTACTATTATTATCACTTCTAAGAACTATTCTGTATTTTGTTGGAAGTATCTCGTAATTTGTTAGCAGTATTTGGATTTTGTAGGAAGTATATTGCAATTGAATTAGCTTTGTTTTGTAATAACTATTTTGTATTTTGTACGAACTGTTTTGCATTTTTGTATGAAGTATTTTTCAAAACTCTTTGTATCTTGTAATAACCGTTTTGTATCTGCAAGAGCTATATTGAATATTGTAAGTACTATGTGTATTTTATAAGTTTTTTTTTAACAACTATTTTGTATTGTCTAGGAACTACTTGTGTTTTGTAAGAACTATTTTCTATGAAATACTTTGTATTTTGTATGAAGCATTTGTATTTTTTTAGAACGTTTTTTCGTATTTTGTAAGAACAACTTTGTGTTTTACAATAATTAAATTGAATTTTGTAAATACTATTTGTATTTTATAAGAACTATGTTTGTATTGAAAGTCCTATTTTGTGTTTGTGAGAACTATTTTGTATTTTTTTAAGGACTTTTTTTGCTTTGTAAGAATTGTTATATATTTTGAGTGATGTATTATGTATTCTGTAAGAGCTATTTTGGATGTTGTATGCAGTATATTCTATTTGTAAGAACTATTTTGGATGTTGTTACAACTTTTATGTATTTGTAAGAACTATATTGAATTTTGTAAGAGCTATTTACGTTTTTTGTTTTGTAGGAACTATTTCATATTTTGTAAGAACTATTTTGGATGTTGTAAGAATCACTTATATTTTTTCGTAAGTTTTTGTATTTTCTAAGAACTATTTTATGTTTTCTAAAAGTACTTTTAGATTTTGCAGGCAATATCTCGTTTTTTTAAGAATTATTTTCTAATTGCAATAACTATGTTGAAGTTTTTAAGAACTATTTTCCAAGAGCTATCTGAGTTCCTATCCTCAGTGGGGGCCCCTGGCAACTCAGCGCGTCCCAAGCTGTCGGATAGGAAAACGCCCTACAGATATCTAGGGCATCTCCATAGGAGGCACGTACAAAGGATAGACCTAATTCTAGGGCGTCCATAATTGAGACTGGGACACCCTAGCCCAGGGGTCAAAAATACAGGCGTATGAGTAGGAAGGCCCTTAAAGCGTACACCGTATAGGGACCACCGGCGTGTTGACACCTCCTGACGGTTAGAAGCCTTCCTTCAGCGATGGGTCGAATTGCTCGGTGCTGCAGAACACCTAACAGGAATATCCCTTCCTAGAGGGACAACTGTGAAGGGTAGAAGATCCAGAAACCAGGACAATGGCCTCTGCTAAGGTTGAAGAGAAATGGCATGCCAATATCCTGCCAAATCAGCAATAAACTCCTTCTCTTTTATATCATAGGCAGCGCAATCGCGCGGCCAAAGTAAAGAACGATGTTGGCACAATGTATTATTTATTTATTTGTTTCTTTAGTAGTTTAGACCAGGCACTCCATACCGAACGAGTTGTCATAGAAACTTCGAAAAGGGCTCATTCGATTGAAAATTGGAGTGACTTGTGCCCTTTTTAAGTCGAAAGTGATTGGAAGGCAACTAACACCCCTTCCACGCCCATCATTTCCCCAAACACATCCAATAAATATTTTGAGATAGCCATTTTATTCAGCGTAGTTGATTTCCAGACAAAACTTATGTTTTTGAGTGGCACACTCCCCCACAGCCCTCAGGGCAAGGATTGTATGCTATGCCCTGGGGGCTTATAAGATTTTATAGAAAGTGTTGTGGTAGAAACTTCAGAGGCTCATTCGATTGGAAATTCAAGAGGGCTAGTGCCCTTTTTAATAGTCAAAAGTGATTGGAGTGAAACTGACCCCCTCTCACGCCCACCTATTCCCCAAAAACATCAAATCAAAATTTTGAGATAGCCATTTTGTTCAACGTAGTTGAAAGCTCTGGAATAGGTCTTTGAGGATGACAACCCCCCACAGCCCTCAGGGCAAAGGTTGTAAGTTAAGCCCTGGGGTTTAAGCATAAGGTTTTTATAGAAAGCGTTGTCGTAGAAACTTCAAAAAAAGCACATTTGATTGGAAATTGAAAGTGCTAGTGGCCTTTTTAATAGTCGAAAGTGATTGGAAGGCAACTAACACCCCTTCCAAGCCCAGAATTTATCCAAACACATCCAAACAAAATTTTTAGATAGCTATTTTGTTCAAATTAGTTGAAAGGTCTGGAAATTATATCTTTGAGGATGACACTCCCGTCACAGCCCTCATGGTAAGGGTTGTAAGTTATGCCCTGGGGCATGTAAGGTTTATATTGAAAGCTCTGTCGTAGAAACTTGAAAAAGGGCTCATTCGATTGGATATTCAAAGGGCTAGTGCTCTTTTTAATAGTCGAAAGTGGTTTAAGGGCAACTTACTCGCCTCTCACACCAAGCTTTTCCCCAAACACATCCAATCAAAATTCATAGATAGCCATTTTGTTCAAAGTAGTTAAAAGTTTTAGAAATTAGGTCTTTGAGGATGATAACCCCCTCAGAGCCCTCGGGCAAGGGTTGTAAGTTATGCCCTGGGGGCATATAAGATTTTTATAGATAATGATGTTGTAGAAACTTCAAAGAGGCCTCATTCGATTAGAAATTAGAAGGGCCTGTTCCTTTTTAATAGCCGAAAGTGATTGGAGGATACCTAACACCCCTCTCACACCCACCATTTCCCCAAACACATCCAATCACAATTTTGAGATAGCCATTTTGTTCGACGTAGTTAAAAATTCCGGAAATTATGTTTTTGAGAATGATATTCCCCCCAAAGCCCTCAGGGCAAGGGTTGTAAGTTATGCCCTCGGGAATTTTTTTATGGAAAGCCTTGTCGTAGAAAATTCAAAAGGAAATCATTCGATTGGAATTTCAAACGGCTAGTGACCTTTTTAATAGTCGAAAGTGATTGGAGGGAAAGTAACCCCCCTCTCACACCTACCATTTTCCCAAACACATCCAAATAAAATTTTGAGATAACTATTTTGCTCAACGTAGTTGAAAGGTTCGGAAATTATGTCTTTGAGGATTACAACCCTCTCATAGCCCTCAGGGCAAGGGTTGTAAGTTATGCCCTGGGGAATATAAGGTTTTTATAGAAAAGGTTGTCGTAGAAACTTCAAAAAGGGCTCATTCGATTGGAAATTCAAAGGGATAGTGCCGTTTCGGTTTAATGGAGTTCTTTACGTTTCTTTGAAAAACTTATTTTGTGGAAAAGGTTTTTTTAATTAATAGTAAGGAAATGGCAAAAAATAGAATAAGAACTTATGCTACCGCGTACGGAACAACCAACGGTCTGATATCTAGAGTTAGGAATAGTAGAAATGATGATATTGATGATGATGATGGTAATGTTTTCACTACCGCGTCCGGGGCAACCGACAACTATATATCTGATTTGACGACTCTCCAGAGAGAGAAGACACCAATGTTTACCCAAAAGACATCACTTTCGCTTGGAACGCTAAGCATACGAACACTTGCTAAACAGGGAAAAAAGGAATTAATTTTAAATGAAATCGACCGCTATCATTGGGATATTCATAGAATATCAGAGACACACCTTCCTTTAATTGGAATACAAACCATAAACGGCAACACCCTCATCACCAAGGGATAAAGCGACGGTGTTCATCGTCGAGGTTTTGGCATTCTACTCTCGAAACGTGCAAAAAAATCTACTTGCCATAAATCCAATGGTGATGAGTGTATCATCACCACACGTTCTAAAGGATCCATTGCTAATATTTCCATCATCGACTTTTATGCCCCCGACTCCTCCCGGAGTGACCAAGATGAAGCACACCATAGACCAAGTGCCCAAGAAGGTTGTTCTTTTCGTGATTAGGGGCTTTAACACCATCGTCGGACAATCAAATGCAGGTTTTGAAGACGTAATGGGCAAGTTCAGACAAGGGCTATAAAACCTTAGTGGGAAATGCTCATAGATTTCTGTCACGATAATGAGCTTTTCATTACCAACATATTGTTTCGAGAAAAGTCACACGGAGGTCCCCAGACGGCCGAACCTCAAATATGGTTGACCTCATACTAATCCGCAAGCGTTGGAAGTCATCAGAATTGAATACAGTATCTTTAGTCGGTGGTGATTTTGACTCAGACTATGTTCTAGTCATGTCAGAACTCCGTATGCGCATCCGAAAGCCCCAGCCACCCAAGAAAAACTACCGAAGATACCGTGTCGATCTTCTGAAAAACATTGAAACAATAAACAAGCATAAAACTGCTCTCTCAAATAAGCTGTCAAGCATCCAACTCACAGATGACCCAGCCAGCGCCTCAATCAACAGAGAAACGGCCAATGAAATCTAAGGAGTACAGTCCCGCTCTGATAAACCGTGGATCGTACACGAAATCATACATATCTGTGCTGAAAAACGTAATCACGCTTACAAACAAGACCAACAAAGACATAATGAATACAAGAGGCTAAAACGTCTAGGAGAGAAACAAATAAGATTGTTCCGCTACTACAATTGGCATGAATGTGAAGACACCTATAAAAAAAACTCACAGACACAACATGTACAAAAAAAGTATGGAAACAATCGAAAATGAAACCCACGGCAGCAACAACCCAGTTAAATTAACATGGACCACTTATGACAGATTCTCAGGAGAGACGAGAACGCTGGAAGGAACAGTTCTGCCAGAAACTGAATCCCACAATAACTCCTGATCCATCCATCATACTGTCTTTTCAACTACCGGAGTACCCAGTAGATCCAAGTTCACCATCATAACTATAAGATGTAGTTGCAGCTATACAGTCCCAGAAAACAAACAAAGCTCCTGGCCCGGATGGTATACAGTCAGAGCTACTTAAGACTCAGAAGAACTGGTAGACATCTATCATAAAGTCACAATAGGCATCTGGGAAACGGACCACTTCCCCAGGTCCTGAGGAAAGCCATGATTGTCCCCTTTACAAAAAGGGGGAAAAGGCGACTGTAACAACTACAGACGAATTAGCATGACAAACCAATTGGCGTAGATCCTCACAAAATCTTACTTGACCGACTAAAATTCCTAACAGACCTCACATTTTAAGGAATATCAGGCTGGCTTCCGAAGAGAACGATCTACTATAGATCAAATATTTTCCATCCGGCAACTGACGAAGAAATTTATACAGATTAAAAAAGAGCTGCTCTTACTTTCTATTGACTTTCGATTTAATATTGACTTTCGATTCGAGGCCTTCGATTTAATATGGCGCAACGGGCTTTGGCACATACTTCTGCATTATAGAATCCCCAAAAACATGGTAACCTTTATCAAAGACATGTATTTGAATTTCTGTCGCCAGGTTCAGACGCCTGAAATATTAACAGAAGAGTTCCAGATATCAACAGGTGTTCTCCCGAACTGCCTCATATCCCCTCATCTGTTTAATATGTTTATAAATGCAGCTTTATCACTTGGTAAAACAACAGACAGTGCATCCCTTGGAGGAAACTTGTCGAAAAATTAGCGTGCGCAGACGACATAGTGAAAATAAACAGTCATGAACATTTCCTCCAAACAGACACAAACGAGATAGTGTCAGCAACCGACGTCCTCGGAAGGGTTGTCATCACAGCAAAAACGAAAGTAAAGCGGGTATCTAGAAACTCTGCACCCAGAGCCATATAGCTAACCATAAAAGGAGAGAATTTGAAAATACAGGATCTTTCGTCTACATCGGCAGTCTTTTAACCTCTAAAACGATTGCTCAAAATGGATTAGGTGTAGATTGGGACTTGCAACCAACAGCTTCAAGAAACTATCATCAATTAGGAAAAGTAAATTACTATCACAATTACTGAAGGTCCGACTCTTTAACTCTGTCATAATCCCCATTGCTATGTATGCAAGTGAAACTTGGTCAATTAAAGCTAATGATGAACGTCGAATATCCACATTTGAAACAAAATGCCTCCGTCGCGTAGCAGGGATCACCTACATTGACCGAGTAGCCAATGACGATCTCCGTAAACTCCTCCATTGCTCATACACTATCATGGACCGAATTAGAAGTAAGCAACTCTGATGGCTTGGTCATATGCAACGAATGTCATCAAATCAACTCCCAAAAATCACGTTTGAAGAACGGGTGCAGGGCACATAACCTCGTGGCTGACCCCGCAAGAGATGGTACGACAAATTCAGCGGCCAGAATCTCCCCCAGCTCCTGCGTTTAGCACCAACTAGAACCAAATACCGTCGCCACATTCAACGACTGGCAAGAAGAGAAGAAGCCCCAATACAGCCACAGAGGCCAGATGCGATATAAGTCAAATAATTCAAGTCATTTTAATTATTGTAGCAACTATTTTGTATTTCTTAAGAATTATTCTGTTTTGTAAGACCTGTTTTGTATTTTGTTAGAACTATTTTGCATTTTATAAGAATTATGTTGTGTTTTGTAGGAAACATTTTGAATTTAATTATAACTATTTTTGTTCTGTAAGAACTCACAATTAAAAATAAACCGAACAAGCACATTTGGACCAATTAAAAACGTTTGGGGTTTGTATCATTTCTCTCATAGGTCCATTGTAACATTGAAACGTATTCGATTTTTATTAATTTCGTTAGATGCTTAGGTTTCACTTTTGAGCAAGATGTACCTTCATATCTTAAACGACATTCTATGGCTACAAAGTAAATTTCAAGTAACTTAAATCAGGAAACTAGTTATCTCAAACTTAAAATCAACCAGTTAAGCACATTTGGACCAGTTAAAATAGTTATCTCACAGTTCAAAATAAACCAGTCAAGAACATTTGGACAAGCTAAAAAGTGTGGGCTTGTGTCATTTCTCTCATAGAGCCGTCGTAACACCGCTTAAGATATATTCGATTTTATTAATTTCGTTAGAACCTTAGTACATCCATAATATAAACTTGGGCACCCTCGCCCGGGGGGCCGTAAATACAGGTGGAGGAGGAAGAAGGTGAATGATCATTCAGCGGGGCCCACCGGCAAGTGGACACGTCCCGTGAGTTACAAACTTTGTACCGGAAATGGGTCAGATTGCATGGTGAAGCAGAACATCATTGTGGGAGGATGTTTTATAGGAGGACAATTAGGGCAGAGCGTAGGATCCATATTCATGGAAAACAGCCTCTGCAAACTTGCTGCGTACCCCACCTGCTGTGAACCATCTGGTCACTGTTGTCGGTTCCAAGTCTGGATAAAGTGAGGAGGGTTGGGCGAGAGGCCTGCAAACTGTCCCCTGGACTTGCTTCGGTAAGGAAAACCATCTTGGAACAAAAAGCGTCAATCAAACCTTGAATATTTCTTCCCACTTACGATACCGACCCCAGCATGTCCTCGTATATCCTGACGACAGTGGTCAAACCCCCCGAAGATTGAACCTCCTTGAAAATAGTGGTATGAAAATTGCCATTTGGAATATTCTGAACTCCAGCAGTGTTCTGTTGCTATTGCTGGCACTGCAGAAGAGCATTTGCCAGGGAAAGGTGAGAAATTCAGCAGCGACGACTACAGTCTAATTTGGTCTGGTATTGTTAACACAAGGAGACCTAGTGTTGGTCTGGTTCTTCACAAGAGAGCTAGAAATACACTTATATCCCATAATGCCATATCAGAGCGTCTCTTCGCAGGCCACCTGAGACTTCTTCATGGAAGATTCTTTGTAGCTGTATGCTATGCACCAACAAATTAGGCTGACCCCAATGTTAAGGACCTATTTCACACAGACCTCCCGCAACTCATTTCTTCTGGTTTCTTCTGCGGTATACTTCTTTTTCTTTGGGAGTTCAAAACTGAAACAAAGAAAATTACGGATTATATCATCATTTCTCGGCGACAGAGGTCGTCAGTTTCTAATTGCGGCTCGTTTCGTGGTGCTGACCTGGTAATACTGATCACCGACTTGTAGTTACAAAAATTTGTCTTACCCTGAAATTCAAGAAGGTCGATATGTACATTGCAACGATAGATCTCAAGAATCTTGATACTCATGCAATCAAAGATTGCATGACCAGGTGCGCAGACTGCAGGTGCGCAGTCGAGACTAAAAACCGTTTTGAAAGCCTGTCCCAGCTTTCGGATATTGAAGTCATGTGGGACTCGTTTAAAACTGAAGTCACCGACGCAGCTGGAACAACTTTTGGCTAGCAAGTTTAGGTCAAAAACCCTTGTCTATCACAGGAAGCTGCGAACCTCATTACATTCGGTGGCAGGCAGACTGCGGGGGGATATGAAGACCTAGCGACATCTCAAAAGCGTCAGGACTAAGCTGATACACAGAGATCTCAAGTCATTCGTTGACGCCAAAGTTGATGAGCTACAAGAAGCTGCTACGAGGACTTCTCGGGCCAGTGTACTCAACCAATAGAAAACTTACTATCTGTGAACAGGGAGCTCCTTGAAGACATAGTTTCATACCTTTCAAGGTGCAATGTAAGACTTCTATTTTCTGCTTAATGCATCCCCTCTCTATCCATCTTTAGTGACTCCTGCCGTCTCCCAAACTATGATCCCTAATGACCTCGTTAATGCTCACATTAAACAGCTTTCAGCAGTAGAAACTAAAAATACTGTGAAGAAAATGAAAAACGTTAAGCTCTAAACGGAAATGCAATTAAAATACTGTGAAGAAATTGAAAAACGTAAAGCTCCTAGCATCTGTGGAATGTCCACAGTGCTGCTTAAGAATGGCGGCGGCACTATCCTTATATGGCTCCGAATGCTATACAATGCAATACGAGACTCGGAGATCTTCCCGAAAAACTGGGGTACAGGAGTGATTCTACCATTGTGGAAGAGAAAAAGTTCCAAGAGGGAGTGCAGGATGTTTAGAGGGGTAATACTTCCCTCAGTACCAGGCAAGCTCTTTTCTATTGTTTTGTTGCAGCGATGTTTTGCACACCTCCGACGAAAGCGCAGAGTAGAGCAGGCTGGTTTTATGCTCGGCTGATCAACGACAGAGCAGAAATTCTCCATAAGACAAATCATCGAGAAGGGAAAAGGGTTCTGCTAGCAGGTTTTCATTCCTTATGTTGATTTCAAGGCAGCATTCAACTCAGTTGATTTCTTTATGGAATATCTTTTTTAATACTGGCCTTCCGTCAGAATAAGTCTACAAAATCAGGGTCATGCATCACGAAACTGAAAGCTGAGTGCGTGTGAAAGGTAGACGTAGCACGCTCTTTTCAATAAGAACAGTAGTCAGGCAAGGTTGCTGAGTTGCTCCTGAGGTATTAAACTATATTTTAGATTATACTATGACTTGCACAACCCGCAAGTTAAGCTTTGGACTCAAGTACGAGGACAGAGATGTCACTGATTGTGACTTTGCTGATAACACAGCCCTAGTCACCATCTCCAAGTCGCAGCTGCTCATGGCTCTAAACACGCTTCTAGGAGAAGCTGCCAGAACTTGACCTTCCATTAAATAGAAGAAGGTGAAAGTCATGGTAGTACAGCCAAAGTCTGACGTCGACAATTCTAATTATTTGGTCACTGGGAAACAAATCCAAGAAAAAGGTTGACCCTTTAACTTATCTTGGTTCTATCATGTCATAAAACGGCTGCATCGACCATAAAATTGTTACCAATGCAGTCAAGGCGTCTCCTATCATAGGGAGACTCAGCCATATTTGGAAGAAGCCAAGGATCGAATGAGCCACCAAAATGAAGATCCTTGGAGGGTCAGTCTATTCGATCCTGTTGTACGGAGCTTAAACTTGGCCCGCAACTGCAGCTATCCAGCGCAGTCTCGACATTCTTCAATCTAAGTGACTTCGGAAGATCAAAGGAATCAGGTGGACAGACTTTGTCAGCAATGACCACCTACGAAGTATGACTTCCCATTCACCCTTGTCACACCTAGTTGCCAAGCGGATGGTTCGCTGGTTCGGACATTTTTTGAAACTGCCACTCCACAGTCCGGCTTGGATTCCTTACGACTTTGAGCTAACCAGAAGAGGCTGCAAACACCCAAGAGAAAGACCCAAGTTCCGGTGGAACGATAGTCTCCGGAAATTTTTGGACGAGGATGGAATTTTGGTGTCTGATGCAGAGGCCCTTGTTGCAGACTGCCCCAGATGAAAATGGCTGGCGACACTCTCAGCGCCACCCCGGCATGAGGATTAAGTAAGTTAGATGCTTAGGTTTCACTTTTGAGAAAAAATGTACCTTCATATCTCAAACTACATTCTATAGTTAGAAAGTATATTTCAAGTAACTTAATCAGGAAACTAGTTATCTCACAGTTCAAAATAAACCATCGCATTGACATATCCACAGTACAGTTTTTATAAAATATATTCTTTGTATTTGTGTTTTTTGTTTACTTTGTTTAAGTTTCGCAAATATATTTCTCTGAATGTATGTTATTTGAATAATAATTATTATTTTGAAACTTTTTTGTTTATTATATGTTAACAAATTATAATCATAAGAAAATAAATTATGGAAATGAGAATCTATCGAGTGTGTCGATTAAAAATAGGTGGTACCCGTCGTCCTACCGATATTTTAGAATCTGCTCTAGAGTACAAAAATGTTGGGAACCCCCTGGTTTAGAGGATTCAAGTTAGCGGAAGCACACTCTCATTTGTGTAATATTTCTTGTTTCTTTGAAACAGAAAATTTAGTTCATAGAATCCACAGATCAATAAACATAATTAATAATTTACTCACAGCAATGTTCAAAACTTTACCACAGCCAACTGCTGCCTATGACATGTACGTCATTTGTACCTTATTATATGTGAAAACCCCGCTAGGGTTTTCTTAATTTCCGTTTTTTGTTTTCAAAATCAAACATATATATTCAAAAACCAATAGAAAAAATAAATCCAAAACATATATTTTTTTCATCAACTTACCGGAAAAGTTTGGAGCAATATCTACATGGTTCGTCAAGAATCCTATGTACATTCCCGATATAAACATGACTGCCAGTACCATCAGAGTCACTGCAGCTATTCGACTGCATCCAGCAAACGCCACACCAAGAAGACAAATTGCAGGTAGTACCGAAGCAATGCCTGTTGAAATCTTTCTGATTTGAACAACACTGAGTAGCTCCTTCTGTCTAAGTTTGTCCATAACTGTGCTCAAAATGAAGCTGAATATCCAGCTTACCAGATAAGGTAAAGCAGAGAGGAAGGCATTCTTAAAAGAGAATTAAATAAAGAAAACAAGTTTTTTAAACTAAAAGTAAGGAGCGACATTAAAACTTAAAACGAACAGAAATTATTCCGTATATGAAAGGGGCTTTCCCCTCCTCAACACCTCGCTCTTTACGCTAAAGTTTTTTATTGTTTTAAAAAACAAAGTTGTGAGACAGAGTCAAACTTTAGCGTAAAGAGCGAGGCGTTGAGGAGGGGACAGCCCCTTTCATATAGGGAATAATTTCTGTTCGTTTTAAGTTTTAATGTCGCTCCTTACTTTCAGTTTAAAAAACTTGTTTTTTTTATTTAATTTCTGATCGTTTTTTAGTTAATTCAGCTTTTATTTGCATAACAATTTTACTTTTCTTTTGCTAAATGGGTGTCTTTACAAATTAACTTACGTAACTAACTTCTATATTCGTGTATTTTTCTTCTGACAAAAAATACAAAGTTGCAGATTTTTACAGATATGAGCTTGAAACCTATGTAATATTGTTTTCTGATACGCTGAATCTGACGGTGTGATTTTCATTAAAATTCTTTCACTTGTAGGGGATGTTTCCCCCTCTTTAAAAAATCGAGTAAATTTTCTCAGGCTCGTAGCCTTTGATGAGTAATACTAAACTTAATAAAATTTATATATTTAGGATCAGCATTATAAACACATTCTTTTGATACATTTATTGACATCAAAATTTTGTTTTTAAAATTTTCGAATACTATTGAGCCGTATCGCTTGTTTTTTTATTGTTTTTTTTATTACGTATATGTTATTACTTATATGAAGGGGTTCTCCCCTTAGTCAATACCACGCTCTTTACGTTAAAAGTTAAAACAAATTTTGATTCACAAACCCCTGAATCACAAAGGCCGTTTAATTAGAATAGATAGCTCTTTTGAAAGCAATAAAAAAAACTGTAGCGTAAAGAGCGAGGTATTGACTTGGGGGAGAACCCCCTCACATACGTTATAATTTCTGTTGGTTTTAAGTTCTAATATTCCTTCTTACATTTTAGTTGAAAAAACTTATTTTTTTTAATTTAATTTCTGAATGTTTCTAAAATAATGCTTGGAAATCCGGCGCCCCCTTCATAGAAATGTCCCTTACCCCAAAGAAACATCCTCCACGGAAATATTCTCCAGAGTAATCCCCTCCTCTAGCCCCCCCCCCCTCCAGAAAAAATCCTTCCTGAAAATGGTTGTATACTTCCCAATAACCAATAAATAATGCTGGCAAGTCCGGCGCCCCCTTCATGGCAATTTCCCTGCCCCCATGAAAAGTTCCTTCATGAACAGATCCTCCAACATAACCACCGACCCACCCATACCTACCACGACCAGAAAAAAAAACAACTGAAAAATTAGGTATAAATACCAAAAACCCAAACAAAATTTTAAAAATTGGTAAAGGTAAAAAAATTTATCCCACCCTCGGGGAACTTCGGGGGGTTAAGTCATCCTAAAAGACATATTTATCTTATTTTCGACCATGCTGAACAAAATGGGTATCTCAAAATTTTGATCAGGTAACTTTGAGAAAAAAATAAGCGTGGGAGGGGGCCTAGTTGCCCTCCATTTTTTCTAGTCAATTAAAAATGGAACTAGAACTTTTAATTTTCATTCCAATGAGCCCTCCCACGATATTCTAGGACCACTGGGTCGATACGATCACCCCTGGGGAAAAAAAACAAACAAACAAACAAACAAACAAACAAATAAACACGCATCCGTGATCTTTCTTCTGGCAAAAAATGTAAAATTCCACATTTTTGTAGATAGGAGCTTGAAACCTCTACAGTAGGGTTCTCTGATACGCTGAATATGATGGTGTGATTTTCATTAAGGTTCTATAATATTTAGGGGTCTTTCCCCCTTTTTTTGAAAATCAGCCAAATTTTCTCAGGCGCGTAACTTTTGATGGGTAGCACTAAACTTTATAAAAGTTATATATTTTAAATCAGAATTGAAATCTGATTCTTTTGATATATCTATTGGTATCAAAAACCCGTTTTCTAGAGTTTCGGTTACCATTGAGCCGGGTCGCTCCTTACTTACAGTTCGTTACCACGAACTGTTTGATAAGATGTACCAAACGATCTCATAAGACATTTTCCTTAATATAGCTTGTTAAAGAAAGAGAAAAAATGAAGATAATTCTTGACATGTGCACTTAAGGAGGGAGGAGATTCCTGTGTCAAACAGTACGCTAACAAGTTACTCTAAGGGGAAGGAGATGGTAAAGTTTCCTAGGGGAAGGGTCAAGGCTTAGAAAATGGCCTTTGTCAAAAATTTCACTTCCTCCCCCAGCTTTTACAATATTTTAAAACGAATGGTCTTAATACAAGTGACGGACGGGGGGAGGAAACCTGGTCTGATTTTCTTCCTTCTAACAAGCAAATGCTTACACAAGTCTATGATCATCGTGAGAAACGGTAAAATGTGCTTAAATCCAGATAACTTTGCCGGAAAGTTTATTATGTCCAAGGAAAATAGCAGAGTCATTTTTGAGCTGTAAAGCATTATACAAGGAAAGACAATGAAGCGAATGACCTACTATGGAAGTTTATCAAACAGTTCGTTGTCATGAACTGTAAGTAAGGAGCGACGGGGCTCAATAGTAACCGAAACTTTAAAAAACGGAATTTTGATATCAATAGATATATCCAAAGAATTATATTGATTCCAAATATATACGATTCATCAAGTTTAGTGTCACCCATCAAAAGCTACGAGCCCAAGAATATTTACCTGATTTTCGAAAAAGAGCGAAGACACCCCCTAAAAGTGAAGAAACCTTAGTAAAAATCATACCATTATCCGAGAACCGTACTGTAGAAGTTTCAAGCCCTCATCTGCGAAAATGTGGAATTTTGAATTTTTGGACAGAATAAAAATCACGGTTGCGTGTTTACTTATTTGTTTGTTTTTTTTTATCGGTGAACACGACAAACCAATGGTCCCAGAATATGGGGAAAGGGCTAATTCGAACAGCAACTAAAAGCTCTAGTGCTTTTTTAAGTGACCAAAAACATTGGAAGGCAGCTAACCCCCTCCATATCTCCTTTCCCCCCAAAGTCGTCCGACCAAAAGTTTGACATAGCCATTGTGTTCGGCATAGTTGCAAAGAGTATCCGTGGCTTTGTGGGTAACATGGCCCTTCGCAGCCCCAGGGGGAAGGTCTGTAAGTCATAAAATTTGCCCAATGTTTACGTAGAGTATTAGTTATTGATAAGTATATAGGTATTTTTGTATTTGGAGAAATTTTCAGCTGGGGGGAGGGGTCCACGGGAAAAATTCCCGTGGGTAGGGAAGTTTCGTTTGGTTAGTTTTCCAGTGGATATTTTACACTAGGAAAATTTGTCAGAATCTCTATAAAAATTATTTTTATTTATCTTACTTTCTCGTCGCCAACTCAATTTTACATGTGGAGATGTCCAGGGGAATTTTCCCGGAGAAAATTATAACCGGGTGGGAATTGTATAGCATATTTTTCCGTAGGGGGTATTTTCAACGGAAGAAATTCTCCATGGGGGAGGTTTTCATGGGATAAATTCTCCAGGGGAATTTTCTGCGGGAGAATGATTCTCCGGAATGTTATTAAAAACAATTTAGATTAAAGTCTTTTTGAAATAAAAGTGTGCTAAGAAAAAAACTTTCCGCCAGAATCGTCCGCAAGAAATTTTCAAGGGGGAATTTTCAGCTGGAATCGAATTGTCCTGGGAAATTTTCCTGGCGGGGATATGTTACGTAGGAGAAAATTTACACGGAGGGAATCTCCGTGGGGAGAAGGAATTTTCCATGGAAAGGGAGCCGGAGTTATCGGCATTGTTTGAAAACGACCAGAAATTAAGTAAAAAAACCGTTTTCAACTGAAAGTAAGGAGCAGCATCAAATTTTAAAACGAACAGAAATTATTACGTATATTAGGGGGTTGCCCCCTCCTCAAAACCTCGCTCTTTACATTAAATTTTAATTTTTGTCCCAATTCTTTAAGAACGAATCCTGAAACACAAGGGCCATTTAATTAGAGCAATAAGAAGATTTTTTCTTTTTAATACTAAAAAACTTTGAAATCAATCAATACATGCTTGAAACGTGATCAATGGCTGTAGGATACTTGTCACCCTGGTTCACAAGGCCGTACACAGAGGGGGGGTAGGGGGGTTTGAACCCCGCCTCCCTCCGAAGTGTTTGTTTGACTCGTAAAAACGTAACAAAAATGGATATAAACAAATTTTGTATGCGTTTTTGAGTTTTTTTGCGTAGCCCCCCCCACAAAAAAAAATCTTTGAGTAAAACCCCCTCCGAAGAAAAACCCTGGGTACGGCCTTGCTGGTTCATCCTGGTTCCTTTGTCTATTTTCGACAATAACGCTTTACAGCATCCAACTCTTCAAACACTCTTCTTCTTCCAATTTTCTTCACTTTCTCATGCATAGCCAGTGTGATCTTAGGAATTATTTAAAATGATCCTGAATGATTAAATTTTTTGGGAGGGATTTTCAAACATTGCTTTTTAATATTTTTTATTTTACCTTGAGAAAATTAAATTCTTAATAAAATTGCTAACTAATCATTTTCTTTGATTTATGATGTGGGAAAACGGCTGTAGAATTGCAGTAACGACATTTTTTGAAAGTATTTAATACGCGTACGATTATTTAAACAATTTGTTTATTATCACCAATAGAAAGATTTTCTTTAGGGGGAGGGCTCAGAATGTCACGAATATCAGGGGCTCGGGACTTTTTTTTTGGATTCCTTAAGAACGACTTCTGAAACACAAGGGTCATTTAATTAAATTTAATTAAATTAAATTTTATTTAAATTTGTTTAAATTTTGTTTAAATGTATAAATTTTTTTCTAATTTGTTACCTGCACGATTTTCGGAACTTTATGATGAAATGGAACATAGTTATGAAACTAGAAATGTTGAATTAGTTAGAACGCCGGTTCCAGTTACTACCATATCTAAATTTTCTATTAGGTATATTGGTCCTGAAGTATGGAACAGGCTTCTGGCGGAAGTAAAAGGTAAGCAGGTTCTTGAGGAATTTCGTGCTTCTTTGCGATGTATTTGTTTTAACCAGTATTGTAGCCATGGATTAGGTGACTGATCTGGGAGTGAGTATATGCTTGTGAGTGAATTTTTTGTGTCTGTTGATTGAGGTGATTGTCGGTATATGAAAGGAAGCATGATGAATCATAGAATATGAGTGTGGGATTCCTTTTAATTCCCTGTAAAAAAAAATATCGTCTTTAGAATGTTGATTAATTGTTTAGTCGGGGGGGGGAGGAGGAGTCAAAGAGTTTTATTCTCCCGACGAAGTGTATTAGTGTATAAGTAGTTGAAGTGTTCCTTTTTTTGGGTCATCCCAAACACGCTAATATGCGTCTGGATCTATTTTGATATTGTTAGTGTTGTATGCAGTTTTGCTTTGTTAGCATTATATGGAGATTTGTAGGTTGTTGTTTTTTTTTACCTATTTGTTAATAAAAAATAAAAAAAAATTAGAATACGTAGCTCTTTTAAAAGTACCAAAGGGCCTTAGCGTGAAGAACGAGGTATTGAGGAGGGGACAACCCCCCTAATATACGAGATAATAAATATACATAGGCTAAGCTAGCAACAGCAGTCATTATGTGTATTATAATTGAAAAAAAAATTAAGTTGGAAATCAAATGGTACATTTCTCTAATTTGTATCTAATTTATGTCCAATAAATAAGAATGCCTTTTCTGTTGTTCAAAGATGCAGCTATATCTTAGACAAGAAGGTGACCTTGAACCAAGATCCCAAATATGAAACAAGCAGTGTGATAACAAAAGAGTGGATTCATTTGACTTCTGGTTCAATCTTGTTTCAAAACATAATTTTCATTTTCCTGAAAATCCTTAAGGCTTAAAGCTCAGTCCAAATCCTTAAAGTCTAGTCTAAAGCTTAAAGAGTTTTCCCCAAAATTTTTAACTATGTTGGGATGCCAACTTCAGAAAATTAACATTCATATTTGAGTATTTTAAAAGTAGTTTTTGGAATATTACAGTCCTTGACTGTAAAAAAACGGGAGAAAAACAACCAAATGCACATAGGAAATTGGGAAATTCAAGAACAACAAGTTAATTTGCATTATCCACATGTTAAATTATGATTTTATTTATTACTTACTGATGGATTAGCTTTGTCAGACGGCTTTCAAAAATCGTGTACACCATTTTGTACTTCATAGATTACCCAGCAATTTTTAAAAACGATCAGAAATTACTTAAAAAAACAAGTTTTTTTCAACTGAAAGTAATGAGCGACATTAACACTTAAAATAAAAATAAATTATTCCGTATATGAAAGGAACTTCCCCCTCCTCAACACCTCGCTCTTTACGCTAAGTCTTTTATTACTCTAAAAAGTACAGTTATAACAAATAGTCAAACTTTAGCGTCAAGATCGAGGTTTGAGGGGAGGGCAGCCCCTTTCATATACTGAATAATTTCTGTTCGTTGTAAGTTTTAATGTCACTCCTTCCTTTCAGTTGATTTTTTTTTTATTTGACAGTCAGTGTACAATGACCTTTCTTTACATAAAAAAAGCGGAGAAAAATATATGAAAAAAAATATAGATGCAACCACTAATTAGGCTAAAAATTATTTTTATAATAAATTGTCCTAACATACAACACTACCAAATTGTTGATTTATAATGTATTATAAAAAGCAACCATTTAGAAACTGTAAAAAGCCCGACGTGATAGCTAGCTGACAGGCAGGAAGGTGATAACAGCAGGGTTGCCACTCGGCCGGTTTTTTTGGTGCCACTTTGGGTGGCAAAATAGTGTAAATTTTGTGTAAAAAGTGTCATTTTCCAAAAATTTGCCGCTCGCGACGCTTCACGTTGCTCGCGCTCATATCAACAAGCTTTTTATATTGAAAATATAGGCCAATCGGCTTGGGATCATCCACGCGTGGTTTCCGATATCTTTAAATTCTCCAACATGAAACGTCGGATCTGATGCCATCTATCAACTATAAAAAAGAAATTTGGATTTTACTGAGTCAGTGCTGATTTCCGGCTTTGTGCAGCACTTACACTCTTGTCAACTCTCCAGCCCCCCTCCTAAAAACCCGCTAAAACACAAATGGTGCTTACTGTATAAAATGGGAACTCGTCCCACAGAGTACTTTCTTCTCTTTTTTTTCAAAAACTAGTGGAGAAACTATAAAACAGCTATATAATCTGATCTATTTATCACAACCTGAATATAATAGGTTTCACGAGAACTCTCGCCACTCCCAGTAAATTTTTCTTTACGATGTCTCCAGGGACTAGGGCATAGGAACAGTCAACTAGCATTTTAAGTATCAATATGAAAGCACCTTTATAATAAAAATTAGCATTTAGTGTATCAGCGTGAAAGCACATTTACAATCAAATATTAGTGGGAATATAATAACTAAAATGAGGAAGTCGTCCAAATTCAAAAATTTAAGTAAGAAAAAAAGTGAAATTAGATTGTGATTTTGCTAATGATTGCATAGGATTAAAGATAATGGAAGTTTTGGTATCAATTTTGTTTTTAGTTTGATGGTATGTATTAATATTCATTCGTCCATTGCCAAGAGTTCAAAGAAAAATATGACAAATATGAACGGAAATGTTAGAGCACATTTTGCGTCACTGGCCCAGTCACTGAAGAGGTCACTAGATATTCTTGTGAGACACCAGTGAGCTCAGTGGATGTTTTTGCGTTGCTCAGTCGTTGTGTAATGTCACCAGTGAGCTTTTCAGTCACTGGGCTTCAAGAGCTCCAGTGACGGAAATCGATGAAAAGACACATAAAGTTAAGCAGTCACTGGCCCAGTGACTGGTTAACATTAGTAACAGCTATTAACATAGTGGCGCAAAAATACACTCTTAGCTTTTCTTTCTGTTTTCTTCTTTGAATTGTAGTCAACACTCAACTAATGAAACATAAAAATTGAATTCGGACCCACTCAAGAATTGCAAACTGCTTGACTGACTTATCGTCTATGAGCCTACAAATTATTGCAACAACACAAAATAGTTGAACTAAACAACTGAAAACAATTGAAGGTTTCTCCATCACATTGCAGTTAAATGTCTATCTCTGTCCTCTCCATTGCCAAGTATTTCGTACTCGAAGATCACAGGATGATCTTCGCTTATCAGTGATAAGAATAAGAATATAAAAATTTCTCACACACAGATAGAGACAAACACGTTTATGTTTTCGCCGCAAAGAAAGATTCTTGCATCCAATAATTGCCGAGCGCGGAGGTAAGATAAGAATCTTAACTGACAGAAAAAGGATATCGATGCATATCTACATTGAGAGTTTTCCTTCCGTTTTTTTTGTCGGAAAAAATTCTTTTTTTGTAAAATAGTGCTACTTAGCAAAAAAAGTGCCACTTTTGCTAAAAAGTGTCCTAATAGTGTCAGGTGTCCCAAAAAGTGCCATTTTTTAAAAAAAAAGTGTCAAAAGTGACACTAAAGTGTCACCGGTGGCAACCCTGGATAACAGTACTTTTTTCGTTTTGTGCGTCCTTATCCTTCTGTAACAACCGCTAAATTGTGGAATCTGTAGCCGGTAATCTAAAGCAACCGATAGCCGTAAACTGTTTAAAAACTAGGGGTATATTGTATTGTCAACATAATGAGCTACTTTTATGCGCACAAGTTTTCATCATCAAATAATGAAGTACGGTGTGGGAATTAGTTTAACCTTTACAGTTTTTAGGACGAATTCAAAAAGATTTTGGTGGTTGCAGAAGCTTAGGGACGCACAAAACAAAAGAAAAAGGTCCTATGTCATCTTCCTACCTGTCAGCTAGCTATCACATCAGGTTTTTTAAAACTCCTAACTGGGTGTTTTTTTTAAGGAAAGTTTTAACTTTAATCCCTCAGCTACATAACTGATACGCCTTTTTGAAAACCAACATACATGTAGTATTTTGATTTTGTTCAACGTCCCTCTCGACAATTCTTGAAAGTTTCACCTAAATATTCTAAGCCTTTTTGGAAACAAAAACCCTGTTTCTAAGCAATCTGCAGCTTTTGTAATTTGCAGCCTTTGCCTCAAGGGCTGTGAGGGTCAGGCCGTCCCTAGAGGCATAGTTATTTGACCATTCGGCTATTTTTAAATTAAATGGCAGTCTAAAATTTTTTGATCAAATGTCTTTGGAGAGAGGGCAGCAAAAAAAGGCATGAGGGGGGGGGGGAATGGTTGCCCTTCGGTCAATTTTGACTAAAAATAATGAAACTCAAAGAAAACAATAACTTGACTATAGATAATAATTCCATGCGGAAGAGCCCTTTTCTCACATTAATAAGTGCCCCTCAAAATTTTTCGAAAGTTTCACCTTAATATTCTTTACGGAGACACAGGATCAAACATGTCCCCCTCTCCCAATAACAAACCCTATATGCAAACAATCGACAACTTTCATAATCTACAGCCTTTGCCCAAAGGACTATGGGGGTCAGAGGCATAGTTATTGGACCCTTAGATTATTTTGAACAAAATGGCTGTCTGAAAATTTTTATCAAATGTCTTTGGAGAGATGGCAGCTAAAAAGAGCGTGAGAAGGTGGGCTGGTTGTCTTTCGATTAATTTTAACTTAAAAAATGAAATTCAAAAAAATAGATATCAAACTGACTATAGATTCTGATTCCATGCAAAAGACTTCTTTTCTTCAAATTAATAAACACCCCTAAGGGGGGGGCCTTTACACATACCAATATCCTAAGAGCGGTCTTGAGCATTTTTCTCGGTTTTGAACATCAACATTCTAATACCAAAATTATTACTATAAATTCTTTTTTTTCTAAAAATCTATTTTAGGAAAAAATTGATTAGCGTTAATTTTTCATTAAAACTCGAACTTATTATCGTTACTAGGCATTTTATTCATTGTTTTACCAGTATTTCTTATTCTATCTTCAATTGTATACTAGGATCATTTGCTAGCGCCTTATCTGAATCCTGTTTTATTTTCACTTTACTTACCTCGTTAATTTCAAATCTTAAAACCTGCTTCATGTAAGTAGGAAGTTCAACTAGGAGCATGTACCATCCCCAATTGTTACAAACGTGAGCCACCAAGATCGCCCAAAATGGTACTGACGTCAAAACACTACGCCAAGGGAATGACAACGACTAAATCAAAAAAAGGGAAACAAATCAAATTCTTGTAAAGACGGTTCAAGTTCAGTTTCTGGTGTCGTCCAAAATTTGTATTTGTTCTCTCGTTTTCTTTTCCCTTCTTTTTTTAATGTCCCTTTTAAATTATTTTATATTTTTTTTTATTGAGTTCTACCTTATTTAACTTGCTCTGACATTTCCCAGTTTAATTACTGACTGACGAATGATTTTGCATTGTGATATCTTTGTTTCGGTATTCTTTGCCAGTTTTTTTTTTTTTTTTTTTTGTTTACCATGTTTTTATTTATAGACTCCAAAATTCAAATTCGGCCCTTCAGGGCCGAATAGCATTGGATATTAATTTCTTGCAATAAATATCTGATTTCTTTTCAGTTGTTTTTTTACACTTTCAGCCCCACAGCACAAAATTATATAGCACAAAAATAAATAAAAATATATATAAGAAGACCAATAAACGATAAGCCCGTATATAATATTCAAATTTCAAACCCATGAAAAAAAATGATCAAACCATGAAAAATTTTTTCCATGATGGAAAAAATCCTTTAAACACATTTCGTTTCTATGTCAGCAGTAAAAAAAAAAAAAATAAATAAAAAATCGTGTACGAAAAAGGGGAAAGCTGTAGACTGGGCTAAAATTGTCCAACATATTTTTGAAATTTTCATTCGATGATAGAATAAAATAGATCCATTGCTTTTTACGTAAAAAAATACGACAAGATCAGTAAAGAAAAATAATAATAACACTGCACAACATTCTAAACAAAATCAACAGAACTTCGGTGAAAAATATTTTTTGTTTGTTTTGAACTTTCGGATCTGAAAAGATCCGAAAATTGAACTTTCGGGTCAATTTTTTTTAGTGCATTAATCAGGAAGAAACGTTCTTCAAGGATATTTTAAATTTAGAAAGTTACATATATTTGAGCCAGAGGGTTATATATTTGGCCCTCCTTCGGCCAAAACTATTGTTTAGCGCCACAAAAAGGCAGATTTTTTTATGAATCTCTATTTTTACTTACAAAGAGCACTAGAACTTCTAATGTATGTTCGAGTGAGCCCCTGGGAAGAAACATACAAATAAAAACCCATAACTGATTATCCTTCGCGAAAAAAATACAAAATTTTGTGTTTTTGCAAATGAAGGAGTGAAACTTCTATGACTAGTTTCTCCGAAATACTGAATTTCATGATATATTTTTCAATAAGGTCACCTTCCTTTTTGGAGGTGTTTATTCTTTTTTTGGAAATTAACGGACTTTGCATGTTTAGAATTACCATAGAGAACAGATTATTTCGAAATATATGTGTTGCAATAAAAACTTCTTTTTGTAGAGCTTGGGATACCATTGAATGTAACCGTTTGTCAACGAACTGTTTGAATTTATTTCTACTTGTCTCAGGTTTTAATATCGTTCTTTAACGTTCTTTGACATAATTGTTCTGAAATTTAGTAAAGAAATAAAAAAGGTCAAAAAAAACCAAGCTACTGCATACAGTGATTGGTTTAATGCTGTTAAAAATCGATTAGAACAAATAAAAAATGAATACGTAAACATATTTTGCCTAATATTCTATATAAAGTTTATAAAATAAACTACTGAATCTAAATTAAAATAAAAATGATTTTCTTCATCTAATCTCTTCCAATGTTCGTTAATAAGAACAATTTTTTTTTTTACTTCGACATTTTTTAAAGGTTCTTCATCTTATTCAGACTTTAATAGTCTACATAAATGCTATATGTATATTCTGCATGTCTTATTTCCTTTCTCTGGATTCCTAGCTATTAGATCATCATCGGAAGAAAGTAATTTCATGAGCAGAGCCATATACTTATTCGTTAAACAAAGTTTCTTGATTTTCTGAGCCAGTAGAGATGCTCAAAATTGGTCTTTGTGAAGTTAAGGATAGTCTGTTTGATTGAACTGGTTTTTAGTAAATAACCCTTTTCAATGACTCAAAAAGACTCATGGGGGTAAAGAACTCAACTACTGGCGTTGGATCTTCTCATGAACAATTGCAGCAATAAAGTTATTGAGGGATGAGCTTAATTAGTAATAAGCTTTAATATCGTCTTACGCCAAATGGACAAATTTTTCGACTCTGGTCCGAAACGGAAGCGAACCGAGTGTTTGCCTGTGTGCAGACCAATTTTTAACTAGGCAACATAAAATATGATAATCTGGAAAAGCAAAACTTCTTTCGAAACGGTTTAAGTATTTTGTTCCTAAACAGATTTTTTTTTGTATGATTGTCTGTTAAAATTTCCTCTTTTACTTTGGTCATTACCAAAATTTCTCAGAATGACTTTGGAGGCCAGCAATGTCTAAAAGAAGGTTATTTCACATCCATTTTTGATTTAATAAATGAAAATAAGACCCGAAATCTCAACGAAAATACCTCTGATTCCTCATTTTCATTTCTGTCCAATTTCAGCTCTCTGACTAGCATACCCTTCTCATCATGACCAATAAAAGGATGATTCAAGGGTGAGTCGAAAACCAGAAACGGCCAGGAGAGACACCAGACTAAAGACAACGCTCCCTGAATATAGAAAACTGACTCCCAGCTTATGGTGGAAGCTAAAACACCAGAGAATGGCAGTGAAATAACGGTCCCAAGCGTCATACCTGAATTAAAAAAGAGCAAGAAGTAAATACACTGAATCAGAATAACGAGTGGAAGAGTTCGAACAATAATGTAAAATTCGGAAAATATAGCCAAGCCGTGCAATTCTTACGCTACAACGTAATAATACAGCTATAATAAATTTAATTAAAGAAAATTAATATTACCAGAATTTTGAAGGATAATCATCAAGCGTATTTGGAAGTTACTAGGTTATATAAAGTCCTGTTTACTATGAAGACAAATCGGATAGATCACGTCACAGAGTCACACAAGTCGCATTGAAAAATAATTTGATCGAAGGAGCACCAATAGCAACATGGGATTTTCCATCTAATAAAAAAAATGCAAAGAATCAACATTGTGTGTTTTAACTGTTTGACAGCCAAGTCAGTATACTGAAAGTAAACTTTTGTATAAAACTGAACATAAGCTTGTATTTACTTAACACAATCCATCCTATAGAAAACGAACTTAAAAATAAGACTACCAGAGAGGCAGATGTAAAATTTAGAGAAGTGTTTTTTTTTTCTTATGAGAAAAAGCAAATTTTGCAAAAAAAAAACAGAAAAATGTCTTCGAAAAAAATGTCATTGACGGATAAATTATGGTTACGTTTTTAAGTTGAGAACTAACAGTTCTAATGAAAATACAAATTTTAGTTCTTCAGAAAAAAGAAGTCAAAGCAATTAAATTCCAAAGTGGTATTGTTTCTAAAACTTCTGGTATTGTTTCAATATTTTGCCTTCAGTGTATTGCGCTCGTCGTCCTTAAAAAAAAATATTGTAGCACCAAATACACAAGGATAGGTCTTAGACATGTCTGGACATGTATCATCCTGCTCCTAAAATACTTCTAGAGGGAGTGTTTTGTCTGGTCCCCTTGCAAATCCAATTCATATTAAACAAGAAAGAGCAATCCTGGTTGAACTATTTACAAAACAGTCTCATTAACTTTTCAATGACTACTTGGCATAACTGCATATTCTGTATAACAGCATGAATATAAAATATGAACCTATACCTAATAGCTTTACAGATTATTGTCTCTATAAACTAGAAAAACACATTTTCAGGTCAATTCGATACTGTTTTTTTATGCCGCTTCCGTTAGATTGTTGCAAAAATCACGTCCGGTAATACTTTCTTCAACTAAACGATAAGAAAAAAGCAAACATCTCCTTACTTAAATATTTGTAAACAAACTAAATATTTTGGTGTCCTGAACATTTTAGTTACATGAGGGTTGCTTACAGCAGCCATATGTCCAGTCTCCAAAGCTGCACAAATGATATAGCATATGCAAATGCCTTAGGAAAATGCCCCCAAACATCCCAGCACCCCATTTACTTATTTTGTGTTCTTAATATGAAAATACGACCATGCACTATGCCATATACTTTCTTCTGTTTTTTTTTTCTTCAAGCTCATAGCCAAAAGAGTTATGTTGATTACTGTGCTTTTCTTTCTCGCCGAAAGTTGATAATTTTCGACAAACTGGCTTCGACGAAATTCCTCTTTTCATGAAGCCTAACTGACAAGCAAAATCAGCGTCAACCTCACCACCAATTTTAAAATCGGATTATTATTAGTTTCATATTAATCAATGTTGTTGAAGAAAATGTAACCAAAAGGTTAAGTTGAGCATCTCTTCAAAACCAAAGCAAACGAAAATGGAAAAAAAAAAAATTTATTATCCATGATAAATCATAAATGGATATGCATTGCTTTCATCACATAATTATAAGTCAAAAGCTCCTAGTTACAGATAAAGATGTCAATAAATAGACGTTACTACCTTAAATTGGCCATTTTATATTGCCAAATATTTTCAGTATCACAGTTGATGAATCGTTGCAAATCATAAACTAAGTAGTAGATTTACTCACAAACATGTATCATTCCTATTAATTTTTCTTTATTATGCCAATGTGTTGAAAGTTCTTTAAGAAAGAAAAAGAAAGAGGAAAAACGGAAACAAAAATCAAAGACGGAGACTTAATGAAATCAACATAGGAATACTTCATATCGTTTTGACACTGTAGTATATTTCAAGAATAATAAAAACCATGAAAGTTACTTCAATAAATGTCCCCAATGACTCGAAACCTACCTGCGTAGACGAAAGATGATATCCTATTTTTTTCCTTTGGTGGGGCCCATTTTGATAGTAAAACATGCAGAGCCGGTAGTGACACACCCTGTAAAAAAGAAAAAAAAAATCGGACTTCTAAAAACGGACAAACTTCCACTTGTCTTAGAAAAATGAACAAAAGAGTATGTACAATTTTTCTCTATTACTATCAAAATGCTTTATGGGTAAAGTTTTTGCAACCAATTTTCAGTTAAAACCAATTTTTGGCAATAATTTCAAATTTTAGTCGTTGTGTTGCAGAGCAGCGCAACCGCTTTCGTGTTTTTTTTGTTTTTGTTTTTTTTTGCTAATCCTCATCAGTGGTCTGTAGTCCAGAAATGGTATAGGGGAAAATTCCTCTGAAGTTTTTAAAATCTTTACTAAGCAAAATATTTTTGATTTTTGCTATTGATTAATTTAAAAAAAAATCCAAAAAAGAATTTTTCGAAAGCCATATTAAACTCCAGATCAAAAGAAATAAATTCTTATGATAACTTACACCCTATAGGACCAGAAATTAATATTCAAGAATAAATGAAATCCAAAACAAAACAGAAATTAAAATAAAGGACAATAGCAAACATAGAGATAACAGGTACTGATGTAGATGAATAAATAAATCTTAAAGCGAACAAAAACTAAATTCAATATTCCAGTCAAACTTAAAAAGAACCAAAATTAAACAGTTTGATTTTGTTTTCAAAATATCGGCATCAAATAAATAAAACCCACTGTATTAATCAAGATGACTGGACAGAACTAATAAACATAAACTGAAAATTTAATATATAATGATATTAATTCCTGGAAGCACAGCAATTCAAGATTTTTTTTTTCTTCGTAGTTTCTAATTTTATACTAGAGAATGTTTTAATATATACAAGAAAATATTTGTAATACAATCTGTTTCGAGTAGACCGCAACTTCCACAACAGGCTTTAAACTTGTATGGTTAGGGGAGGGAAAGGGGTAGTAGCCAAAATCCTGTTCGTAGTAATTTTTGTTCGTTTTATGTTTGACTTGAATATTCAGTATAATTTTTACGTTTAAAGATTTATTCAATCATCTATATTAGTACCTCTTATCTCTATTTTTGCTATGACCGTTTGTTTAATTTTTGTTCGTTTTGGATTTCGTTTATTCTTGAATATTAATTTCTCGTCGTTTTGGGTTTGAATTATTATAGAAACTTGTTTATGCTGATCTTAAGTTTAATATAGCTCTTCACTTTCCTTAAAAAATTTCTTTTTCTGATTTTTCTTTTTTAATTAATTTCTTTTCGTTTTGATTGCCTAAGTTTTGTTATTAATTAATATAATGAACATTCATTCAGTATTTTATGTCTCCGGCGTAAAAATTGCAATATACGATTGTAATAAATTGGCTCTAATTAGTGTCTTTTGGTTTATTTTAACACTTATCTTAAAACAAGTAAAAATAAAGTTGAACATTCAAGTCAAATTTAAAACGAACAAAAGCTCTACAAACATGAGTTTTAACTGAAATTTTAACTAAATACCATTAGCTAAACGAACCTCATACGGTATATTACATATACGAGCTTTCGATAACCGGGTTGCGCACAGCTAGCTGTATTTGTATTTTGAGCATTGCTTCAATACTCTTTTGAAAACCTGCATACATATAATTTGGTTTGGTTTAGCTAAAACCTCCTTAATCATTCCAGAAAGTTTCACTTTAATACCGTTAGCCTCACTAGTTGCAGGAATCGTAGTAGTAGTAGTAGTATGCACATAGTGCCTTTTAATTAATTGAAAATTCGCCTCAACATACCCTGAAAATTCAGCGTGAAAATCTAAGCTGTTCCAGCGATAATACTGGTATGCCCTTTTAACAATTTAGATGCTTATGGTGTGTTCTGATTTAGTCCAACGTCCTCCTAAATATTTCCTGAAATCTTAACTTTAATACCCTCTGCTTCAGTAGTAGAGTAGCAATAGCTATAGTAGTAGTAGTAGCAGCAGTTAAAAATCTAGATGCTTATGGTGTGTTTTGATTTAGTTGAACATCCCTCTAAACATTTCCTGAAATCTTCACCTTGATACCCTCAGCTTCAGTAGTAGCAATAGCTGTAGTAGTAGCCGTAGTAATAGTAGTAGTAGTAGTAGCAGTGTACATATATTGCATTTCGGTCAGTTGAACATCCCCTTCTTCATGCCCTGGAAGTTGACAGCCTGTATCCATATAACGTGCTTTGATTTGGTTCAGCACTTCCCTCGTCATTCTCAGAAAGCTTCACTGGTATGCCCTTAGTCTTTTTGAAAACTAAAAGTCAAACATGCCCTCTTTGCCAATAACAAATACTAAATGTAGAAAATGAGTGAATTACACAACTTACAGTCCTTGCCCGAGGGCTGTGGGGGTTGATATCCCCAGAGACATAGTTACTGGACCTTTCAGTTATATTGAACAAAATGGCTATCTCAAAATTTGGATTGGATTTCTCTGGGGAATTTATAGGCGTGG
Source organism: Artemia sp. Qi Xiang Cuo (assembly GCF_049724085.1). NCBI lineage: Eukaryota > Metazoa > Arthropoda > Branchiopoda > Anostraca > Artemiidae > Artemia > Artemia sp. Qi Xiang Cuo. The sequence goes on from NC_142794.1 coordinate 52,464,411, forward strand.
GAGGAAGGCTGGTTGCCTTATTAATTTTTCATTTTACAAAGTGAAGCCAAAAGATTTGGCAAACCTAGGGACTCCTGAAGACATCAAAAATGGTCCTTAAGAATTTTTTTCGCGAACCACCAAATTATTTTTGTTATTGATCCAAAGTATCAAATATATTCACTCTAGTATAATTTTTTTTTCAACGAAAGTAGATCGCTTCTTTTCTTTAGAACATATACTAGCTAGATTTAGCAATTAATGAAATCACAATTAGTCCTACAAGATGGCACGTGATTGATACGTTTTATACAAACCAGAAATACATATTTCTACATTTCGACCTAGAAATACAGACAGCCTATTGAGTTATTTGCAAAATTGTTTTATTTTATATCCCGCTTTCGCTTCTCTTCTAACTAAAACTCGAAATAAGGAATTTTAAAATAAGGGTAGATTGAAGTACATCTAAATGGCCTTACGCCATAGCCAGTATATCTACACTGTTTTTTTTAGCTCTGGTTTTTATTTGATTTTTTTTTTTTCTCACAGTGGATCACAGTGTCACCGTATTCAGTTCCAATTTTTTTACTTTTGATATTATTCAGAAAATTATCAGATGTTAGCACACCTTTCGCCAATCATAGTTTACGTTGCAGTTATTTAAAAATCAGAACATAATTTAGAACTAGTTAAACTAGTTTTCTTTTTGTAAAGACCACTAATACAAAAACTACCGAATACATCATAACCCCTCACCAAATATGGAATTTAAGTAGGCCGTGTTAAAATGACGAAAAAAAGCGTTGCTCGATATGGACTATGGACAGTGCAAGCGAATGTTTCTAATATTTGGAAAATTATGATTCTACACCGAAAATACATAAGCAAGCAGTATTTCTCCGGTAACTTTGAAGATATAAATCCCCCCCCCCCGTCTCCCATGGCATATTATGCGAATACCTACGCACGTAAGGTATGAAAGAGTGTATTTAAGATAGTTAGAATTATTTTAAAGTGAAAGATTCACCCTCAGAAGGTGGGGAGGAGGGGTGTAGGCCAATGCGTCTACTATGCCTTCTTTTAAGATACAGAATAAATAGACTATACAAGAAGAATAAAGTTCTTCAATATTCACAAAGAAAAAGTCACACTTTTCCGTCAAATAAAAACCTTTTTCAAAATTCTTTCTCTCTCACCCCCTAACTTATTGGACCTAACTTAATCTAGACCCTACCCTGCTCTTTCTGAAAACCTTTCTGGACATGCCCTGGATAGGGTTGAAAGTTGGAAAAAAACTTGGATAAACAGAGACGGGCTCAGCGAAGACTTATGGAAAGAAGAACTGGTTAAAATGGAAAAGAAAGTGAGGAATTTCAGAATGATTGCCATTCGATTTTGAATTTTTCAGAACCAGCTGAATTTCATCAAACTGTTTCGGTAATTACAGATAGAATTTATGAGAGAATCAAGCATTTATCTCAGGATAGGAAACATCCGGCCAGAAAAGATGAGGGTTTTTCCGATGAGGAATGTAGGCAGAAAAGGGAAAAGGTAATTAGGGTTTTCAGGCTACTTAAAGCAACAGACCCATTGGATCAAGAAACAAATTTGCGCAGGTTAGCTGAATATAGGAAACTAAGGTCAGATTATAATAGGATTAAAAGAGTTAAAAAGAGAGAGAGACAGATGAAAATTAATGAGGAAATTGAGAGGGCTTATAGTGTGAATAACCCAAGAGAGTTTTGGTCGGTAGTTAAATGTTCAATCCAGGGCCCGGGAATAAGAGGAGGCGTCCCACCAGTTGAGACATGGCCAGATTATTTTGAGAATAGGGAGTCAGGATATGTTAGGGCGAATGAGTAGAATGGTTCAGAGGATAGAGAGTTAGGTCTAGGGACGGTAACATATCCTTTAAGACAAAATGATTACGATTTAGTTAGGCCTGTGTCTCAACAAGAAATTTGGGATCAGTTGAAAAGGATGAATGGAAATCCGTGTCCAGGAACAGATGGTATATCTACAAAGGCCCTGAGGTTAGGAAGGGCAACTTTAATACCCATGTTAGCTGAAATTTTCTCATTTGTAATAGAGAAAGCTTGTTGGCCTCGCTCATGGGACATTTCTGTAGCAGTGTCTCTTTTTAAGAAAGGTAATAGGAAGTTACGCGAAAACTTTAGGTCTATCTTTATGGGGAATGTGGTAAGTAAATTGTTTTGTAAGGTTCTGGAATTTAGGCTAAGAGATTGGTTAGATAAGGAGGAAATACTTAGCCCGATGCAAGCGGGATTCAGATCGACATTCAGCACTGTTGACCATATTTTTACTTTGGATAAACTGAGAAGGAAATATGCTAGAGGAAAAAATTGTCGGCTATTCGTAGCCTTTTTAGACCTGAATAGTGCTTAAATTCGGTAAATAGGAGGTTGTTAATTGAAAGTCTGTTAGAAATTGGCTTGCCGTCTTGTTTTGTAGCAATAATAGCAGATATGTATCAGAGGGTGAAATTTGTTGTTAAGGTTATGGGAAATTTTTCCAGGCTGGTTACGTCTCATGTGGGTGTGAAACAAGGATGTACTTTATCTCCTAAGCTCTTCTCCTTGTTTGTTAATGATTTAGATAGGTTTATGAAAAATATTGGAGCCCCTTATATATTATGGGATTGGTTTAGGCCATCATGCATGTTATTTGCGGATGACATAGCTCTAGTGGCGGATAGCAGAGATAATCTTCAGAAGCAATTAGATATAATAAAAAATTACTTAGAAAAGAAGGAATTAGAGTTGAACGCTAAGAAATCAGTAGTATTAGTATTTAGGAGCAAAGGAGATGTTGATTCAGAGGCTCATTTTAATTTTGGAGGAAAGGTCCTAAGCTAGAAGTAGTTCAGCTAAGATATTTTAAGAGAATTTTAGGCTTGAAGGATTCATTTAGTTCAGTGGTACTGAAAGGAGATTTGGGGCTTTTCTCTTTAAGGAGTGTTAGATTGGTTAGAATGGTAACATTCTGGGAGAAGATAATTAGGCTACCCAGAGTTCGGCTTCTTAAGTCAGCTTATTTGGAGAGCTTGAAGGACGGTAGACGTGATTTGGCCAAATCAGGTCAAGAAAATACTGGACCTTTGTGGACTTTCGGAGATGTGGAATGAAGGAAAAGGTCCTATGGGTGAAACCATGTCAGTATGGAAGGAAGTCCAGCGAACCCTGAATGACCAAGAAATCCAAGAGTGGCAAGCTCATAAGGACCAATCTATGCCTTTGAGGGTTTACTCCCAAGCCAAAGACGGTTGGGGGGGAGAAGTTTATTTTAAATTTTGGTTGAATAAAGAGGATTTGAAGAATTTGTTGTTGGTAGGAAGGGGTATTTAGGACTTAGGCGAGAGAACAAAATTTTTGGGAGACTGTAGGTTGGTGACAGGCTCTTATTTTTGCTCAATGTGTGGATGTGTGAATGAAAACTTATTTCATTTTGTGTCCGAATGTGAAAGAGCTGTCTGAATTGCTGAAAGAATGTTTTGGATGAGTTTTTGGAATTGAATACTGGTTAATTGAGCGGATGGGTGAGAAGAACGCATGTACTACTAAATAGTTGTGCAAGTTTCTTCGCTTAGGAACTAAACTTAGGTAATCATGTTTGAGTGGATAGCTTGTTACGGTTTTTGGATTAGAATTTTATTATGATTAGTGTTTGTTGGTTAAAATGTTGAACCTTGGTGTCTTTCTTTTTTGTCATTCTTTTTTCTTTTTTGATTTTTATTATCCAAAGTTGTATTTTGTTCCTGAGCTTTGTTTGTAGACTGTATTGTGTTGCTATGGCCCACAGGCTTTTTGCAATAAATCTTATCTTATCTTATTCTGTATAACTCCTGATCTTTTTATATGGTACCGATAGGGCGGTATTTATTGCGCATGAAATATAATTCCTCACGAACTCACTGCTCCAAGTCCTTCAATGACTCTGACTGTGATGACTAGACCATAATGATATTTTGCAGCGAGTGGTGTGAGTAAAGTGAAGATAGCGTTGACAAAAACTGAGGTCCACAAAACCCATTTGGCCGAAAGTGTTTCTGCTGCTCTTCCACCAGGATATTGGGTGAATATGTAGCCCCAGAAATATCCAGCTAGAACATATCCCTGAGTTAGTTCATTCCAAACAAATGGTCCATCCTAAAAGATATAATTACAGGATGACATTAGTGCCAAAACTCTATTGAAGTTTGACGTAAATGCTGGGTGAAATTTATTAAGGTTTGGCATCTAATATGTAGAGTCAGCCAGGATATTTAACCATTGCCAATGTCCCCAAAAACAAAATTGTATTTAGAAACTATTTGAAATGACAAACGATTTGTCGTTACCCAAAATTCAGCAAACCGGGTAAAAACAATCACCTTGAAACTTTGAAAATGAAAAACTTTGAAATGGCAACAAAACCTTGTCATTACATTTTTTGTTTTTGAGAGCTGATCTGTGACAGAAAATATCTAGAATAGTTTACCAAATAAGTATAAGTCCATATTTCTAAATCCTGATGGAGATAAAACTCTTCTCCCAAATAGTTTTTCTTCGTCTTTGTTTACGCTATAGTATAAAAAAACCTGGCTAAATTTATTTTGAAAAATAAAGCTGTCTAGGTTTCACTTACAGCACTAAAAAAAGAAAAAACTTAAAAAGTAACAAATACCAAATATATGATAAACAAGATAGATAACAGTTAAGAAAGAAAAGAGACAAGATATATAGACCTAATATTTCAGAAACTCTATTTTTACCTGAAAACCGCAATATTTTAAGATTCTCGTTTAGTTGTTTCAAGATTACGAAGTTATAGTAATTCTTTTTCAGTGTTGCCACGTTGAACCAATACATTTTTGATTTTGTTCCCTAACATGTTTGAAAGAGGAATTCCCTTTCTTCTTTCAGGCATGTTGTCTATACTGCGATGGGTGGGCGGTTGGTCTTTGTCATGATCGATGCTAGCAAAAAAGTATTTGTAGTATGCCACATTTAGAGGAGACATGGACCTACAGACTAACTTCATATCTGCATTTTTCTTTAAAGGATTTACGAAAAGGTCAATTTCAATGGTGTAGTTTTCATTTCAATCAGACACAATTTCCGAAGGTTTTTAGGCTATCTTTCAGAATTCCAATAAATTTGTTTCGCAATACATTTTTACCATTCAGATTAATCGAGATGTTAGTTACCATTCATATTAATCGAGATGTTAGCTACCATTCCCAAATCAGCTTCAAATGGAAGTTTTTTCTTAATTACCAGTTTAAAAAAGTTTTTTAATTTATGGTTACGATGAGCCGTGGTTTGCTCTTTACTAGGTTAAAGCTATCACTCCAATCATGATTAAATGATAAAAAAAAATCAATGAAAGTGAAGACAAACAATAAAACATAAAAAAGAACATGCATTATTATGTATATGAAGGGAGCTGCCTTTTCCCAACCTCTTGCTCTTTACACTTAAGTTTTATAGTCCTATGCTGAAGGAATTTATGACCGAACGTATGCTTGAACAGCCCTTCTGAGAGAAAAAAGTCAAACTTTGGCGTCAAGAGCGAGGAGGTGAAGTCCCCCTCATACAAAGAATAATTTTTGTTCGTTGTGAGTTTTATGTTGCTCCTTACTTTCATTTGAAAAAACATGTTGTATTTAATTTTTATTTGTAATTAGTACCATATTCAGAGTAATAAATGTGAATATTATAAATGTAAGAAGAGCTACCGCCACCTCAAACCCGATTCTTATAATAAACGTTTAACTTTTGCAGAACAATCCTTCAAGAAAATTGACCATAAGAAAATTGCATTCATACTCTCATAGAAAGTTTGAAACCATAGGTCTGCAATACTTTTTGTGGACATAATTAGCCCTCCTTCCAATAAAAAAAGTACTAGTCCATTATTCAGAAAACATCAAGAATATGGATATGCAAGATCAGACAATAAACCGGTTTATTGTTGTCTGTATACGGAGACAATTAGCTTCGACTTAGTAGAAAACTACATTTTAGTAGTTTTCTAACTACTAAAACTATATTTTAATTAAATGTTTAGCTGGCATTTTGGTCAGGTTAGGTTACATTTTGCATGCAGCCCCGCTATACTTACCCACCCACCCCCAATGTGCAAATATGCAGCTCAAATTATTGATATTCTATCTATCTCCCAAGTATCTCAGTTATTTCAACCCGTGTACCTGTAAACTGAATCAACTTGGGTGTTTTCTGAATAATGGACAAGCACCAGAAATTCATTGGCCAACATCCTAATAAATTATAAAAAAAAAAGTATGCTATAATCTCTGCTTTTATTTTTAGAGATCAGCGCCACAATACACGCCAGTATTGCCCTGAGACTAGAGTTCTAGACAAATCCCTTTTACAATGGTTCTCAAAACTATTGCTTAATAGCATTTTGGCCCTGGTGCGTCAAAATTATTGTTTTACAGGGTAAAATGCTAGAACTTGGCAATTTCCTGTCGCTTGATCTCTTTTGTTACTAAAAAAAGAGCACTAAATCGTTAAATTTTCATTCGAGTGAACCCTCTTTTAATAATTTAGACCTTTGGACTATTGATGGTCTTATACGTGACCATCCTTCACTGGAAAAACTAATCAAGCTCGGCAAAGGCTGATTAGGTTTCTCGTGAGTGTTCAATTTCATTGCATTGTTTCCATAAAGACTGCAACCCTTTTGGAGAGAATTTAGTCCCTATGTTAGGCGATATCGGATATCAATATATCGCACAAAATATCGATATCGAATACCAAAACGTAAATATTGTTATCGAAAACGATATTATTTCGGCTTTTTCTGCTATCTACCAGTGAACGTCGAGCAGAAAAGATCCAACATAGAAATTTGTTTCGAAAATGGCCGAGAAGAAGCTTATCTAGCTTGGCTAGATGAAATACCTTCTAAGCGTATAGGTCTTGTTCAGGTCACACTCTTCACGATTGCCACATACTTCAATCCGCGTTTCTAGAGATTGTATATTACCCCTGACAATCTTCTCCAAGTTGAGGGTAAAATAGCAAGATACATGGATTGAGCCTTAATGGAATCTGTATCAGTAGGTACAAGTGCAAAATCAAGAATAAAGCCAGTTTTTGGGGATCACATGATGAAGTTCTAGTAGTCAATGCAAGACAAGCTTCGTCAGCAGCTGCATCTGTCACGGCTCTCCAGATTTTCAGTAGGGAGTCTTTAGTTCCAAGAAAAACTGATCCACTCAAGTCGTGGAGGTCTTGTAATAGGGGTGTCAGAAATACCTATAAAAGTTGCCATAACATTATTGTCCATGCCCACCGATAATGTCCTTTCTGAGTGAATTCCAAGCCTGATCAGCTAATCAAATAGTTCGCGGTAACATACTGTAAGTAAGGAGTAACTCGGCCAAATAGCAACCAAAACTGTAAAACAAGGAATTTTTATAGCAATAGATATAACAACTGAATTGGATTTTAATGTCGATTTCTGATATATAAAATTCAAAAGCTATAGCCTGAGAAAATCTGTATGATTTTGTAGAAACGACGGGAACGCCCTTAAAAAGCCAATTCATATTAATAAAAATAACAGATTCGGCATTTCAGAGAACCATACTGTAAGGGTTTCTAGTTTCCATCTGAAAAAATGTGAAAAATCGAAAGTTTTGCCAGAAAAAAGATCACTTATGCGTTTTAATTATTCTGGGTTTTCTTGCCAGGATGATCGTATCGAACTAATAGTCATATAAAATTGGGAGAGGGCTCGCTCGAACGAAAATTACAGTTCTAGTTCCACATTTCGTGACCAAACCGATTTGAGGGCAACTGGATTCCCCCTCCCTCCCATGCTACTTTTTTTTTTACCAAAGTCTTCCATAAAAATTTTGAGATAGCCATTTTGATCAGCATAGTTGAAAGGTCAAGTATCATGCCTTTGGGGATGACCCGACCCTGCAAAGCCGTGTAGAAAAGGGTTGCAAGCTATGAAATTTGTCTAGTGTTTACTTATAGTTTTTGTTATTGGGAAATAAACAGACATTTTTTGGGGAGAGTGAACTTTATGCGGGGGAATTTCCTGTTGGGGGTTTTTCCAAGGAGAGAATTTTCCATGGGGAGGGAAGTGTCTGAGGAAGAACTTTCAAAGGGAAACTATACACGGGGAAATTTACCAGAATTCTTATACGATTTTTTTGTTTATTTGATTTACTTTCCCTTTGCAAATTTGGTTTTACATGTGGAGATATTCCGGGCAAATTGCCCTGAGAAAATTTTTAAAGGACTTGCGATTATCTGGGGGATTTTTCCGTGGGGGGGGGGGAGATTTTCTGCGGTAGATTTTTCTTGGGAGAATTTCACGGGGACAAAATTTAAATTGAGACATTGGGAAGGGAGAATTCCCAGGAAAAATTTTACACGGAAGGAAAATTTCCGACAAATTCTGAAGAACGGTTAGAAATTAGAAGAAAAAGAAGTCTTTTTTCAAACGAAAGTAGACTAAAAATAATTTTCAAGGCGTAATTGTCCGCAAGAAGTTTTTGTGGGTGAATTTTTAGCAGGGATTCAATTGTCTGGGGGATTGGGGATCTCACGCGAGAGATACTCTCCAAGGAGGAATTTCCTTAGGGGGGGGGGGATTTTCCATGGACAGAAAAGGCAAGTTTTCTGGAATCATTTGAAAAAAGATCAGAAATTTAATTTTAAAAAAACTAATTTTTCAACTAAAACTAAGGAGCAATATTAAAACTTACAACGAACAGAAATTATCCAGTATATGAGGGCAAATCCGTCTCTTCAGTACCTCGTTCTTTATGCTAATTATTACTTTTTGTCCTAATTATTTAAAAACAACTCCTGAAAAACAGAGCCGTCTAATTATAATAAGGAGATTGTTAAAATACAAAAAGAAACTTTGGCGTGAAGAGCAAAGTATTGAGGAGTGGTTATACCCCTCATATACCGAAAAATTTCTGTTATTTTAAGTTTTAGTGTTGCTGAGACAATTACTCCTTACTTTCAGTTAAAAAAAACATTTTTTTTATTTATTTAATTAATAAAACGCTGAAGCAATTCTCAGTGGAAAATATTGACATGTTGCTGATTTGAATAGCTAAAAATAGCCAGTAGCTTATTTTTTTATCCTGAGCCTGAGGAACTCCAAATCAGGGTTTTTGTAATATTTGTTCATGTTACAGAAGTTTTTCTGTATTTTATTCAAAAAATTTGGAAAAAAAATTGTGCAAAATACTCTTTTTGTTATTAAATTGCTTTATTATTGAACTTTACCAAACCCTAAAGTTAATCTGAGAAAAAAAAATGATAAGAAATATCGAAATTGACAGATCGATCATCGAATATCAAAATTAAAAATATCGATATATCGATATATCGTTTAATCAAATGTCCCCCACTCATCTTCCGAATAATGCATTCTTAGAGCATAAAAGCATTTAATAACAATTTCAAATGCCACATTTAATACTTAGTCAGAGTACTTAATTCTTTCAAAAAAAAGAGTAAGAACTATAAGCATATCATATAGCTACTTCGGAACAGAAAAAAAATATATATTTATCAAAAACTCATAAAAAGTATTTCGTTACCTGAGCTACATGAGTTGAGTTTTGATTATCCGGTGTTGCACATGTGAAAGCTACATCTGTTAAAGCATCTTCATCGTCACCTTGATGAGCATCAGCTAGAGCTGTATGATTTACCATTGCCACAATGGCAACAGACAAATTTACTTTGAGACCATAAAGAATCGCAAGGCCAACAGAAGCAAGGACCGTGAAAAGAACGCGGGCCTTGATGCAGCCTAGAAATCACAAAAAAAGAAGAAAGACAATAAATCGTAGAAATAATAAAGATTAAGGTACACAACAGAATTTACATTTAATCAAAAATAGATATGTAAGCATAGTAAGTAGAATCTATTTCTGAAAAAGTAACTTCCTTTTTTTCACTGTAAATTTAGCCCTCCTTATCCTTCCAGAATCAAACCTCCTTAAATAGACGATGTAAATAGAGAAAATAACACAGCCCGTTTTGTCGATAATGGTAAAAAGTTGGCCCGAATGAAATGGCCTTTATTCAATGATTAATTCTTACGGAACTGTCTTATATTTTATGCTGCTTTAATGCAATACAATCTATTCTTTTGTCTTGTAGAGGCAAGGAAAATATGATATTTGCCCTTTGAGCCAAATATAATATTTGTTTGTTTCGTAAATACATTCTTAGACCACACTGGCTATACATGACAAATGAAACTCAGAGAGGGAAGAAACTAAAAAAATGAAAAATAAAATCAAAAAGGGTGAGAAAACGAGGATTTTATCAGCCAGTGGCAAACCATGAAGAAGAAAAAATAAGCAAATATTTTGACAAGGACCTCCGCCAAGTCGAAAAAAAAACGAAAATCTAACCTTTCGAAGTTTACCTTACAAAGACAGAACAGACACTCAAAGTCTTTCTGTCTTTGACTGTCTTTCTGGGTTTTTTTGTCAGTCTGTTCTGTTTTTGTAAGGTAAACTTCGAAAGGTTAGATTTTCGTGTTTTTTTTCTTTTTTCTTTCTTTTTCTTCTTTTTTGTTTAGCACTGAGGACGACTTGGTGGAGGTCCTTGTCGAAATATTTACTTATTTCTTCTTCTTCATGGTTCGCCACTGGCTGACAAAATCCTCGTTTTTCACCCTTTTTGATTTTATTTTTCATTTTGTTAGTTTCTTTCCTCTCTGAGTTTCATTTGTTTGTTTCGTTTTCCAACAAGCAAATATAAAAGACACAATAACAGGCAAATATGACACAGAGCATCGGAGAGTGTTTAAGAGGTCATTTGAAAACTAATGCTCGCATTCAGGAGTATAATGGTACAAAACCATTAACTATCTACCATTAAAATATTCCTGGTCGAAATCCCTTAACCAGGTGTTTAAAATCTCCCTCTTAAATAATCCCCCTTCCATCCTCTTTTGCAAGCGGGGGAAACATTTTTGAAAAAACTGCCTTGTTTATGAAAGAAACACAAAGCTGAATCGTTGATGATATACGTTTCTCATTTTCATCTCATCATAAAGGCTTGATTTGAACTAAAGCTCAAACCCTGTTAATTAATATAGGTTGGAAACTGTGGATGAAGCGACAAGCGAATTTTGAGATTCAAATCAGCCCTAGTTCAAACTTATTCACAGGGCAATTCGAATGAGTGTTGACTCAAAAAGGATTGTATTGAATGGAGGTAGTAGATGTCATCATCTTGACAACGGGGAGGTGCCTTACCGGTTCTTCCACTAGGACATGGGGGCAGTGCACTCTTACATGGCCCATATATCAGCTAACAGGTTGAGCTAACTAAGTGAAAGTCATCACAGGCGTGTTTAACTTGTTTAGTTTGAATCATCGTCTGGAAGAGGAAGCCAACGAGTTACTTTGGCAGTCATCCAAAGCCACGAACCAGTATATTAGCAATAGTTGTATGACAGGTTACTTTGAGCTTACTTGTTGACTAATTTGAATTCAATCCATGGATTATCTTGCACTTGAACCTTCAGAGCAGAATAAAGACAAATTTTTAAATCTATAGAGTGTATAAGCAAAACCTTCGAGAAGTTTCCGAAGCTAGCCCTTAAGACCAATCCCATTTATTTTAGATTCTGAATATTTTTAGTTTTCCTTCAAAGAGTAACTCCCCCAAAAAAATAGATACATTTTCAAAATATTATTTTTGGATTATAAATTTTCCGATTGGTATATAAAACAATTCATTTTATTACTCTTTTTTGTCCTTTTTTTCAGGACTTAGCATAAATTAACTCCGACCCTACCATTACGCAATTGATATCACTAGTTTGAATGTACTTATCGACACTAAACTTTCAGAGATTGTTAAGAGAATATTAATTCACAGATTTTTTCGACTTTAGACATTCTCTGAAAAGTAAAGACTAATATCAATACTACAGATATGTATTTTAATTTCTCAAAAGATGCTCTAACCTGAAAATTTTTAATGGTACAAAAAGATAATGCAAAATATAGGTTAGTAGATTCTGACGAAAATCATCCAAACTTAAGCTTGATGTGGGCTGTACTTTTACCACTATTAGTATTATTCTAATTTTGTTGAGTCTTCGTATTTATTCCTATTGTTTGAAGGAAATTAGTTTCTTAAAAGAAACAGTTGAAGATCACAGAGATTGCTATGGCGTTGAATTCGAAATTAAATCCATAATTTCTTTCCAATTTCGACCTTCAATGGAAAGTAAAAAGCAATATCAAAACTTCAATTCTTCAAAATAATATTAATAGCCATCAATTTAGCAAATCGGACTTGTAAATCCCGATTTTAGCTGTTTAAGATGACATATTTGCCACGATGGAAGGATTTAGATACAATCAGCTGAGAGTTCATACTGGTGAAGAAACCTCAAACTTTCATTGTCTGTACCAGAGCATTTTCTCATAAATGCACATATCACGGCATATGAAAATTCATACGAAAAACAAAACCTTATACTTGCAACATCTTTACTAAACCTTTTCTCTATAAATAACAATTATCCGCGCATATGAGAGTCCATACTGGAGATAATCCAATCAGATGTAAAATATACAACAACGAGCTTTCAAAGAATTCTAGCTTCTACGATCATATGAAATGTCATACTAAAGAAAAGCCTTATACAAACAAGATATGTGCCAAAGCATTTCCCCACATTTCTTACTTGTCTAGTCATATAAAAGCTCAAACTAGAGAAAACCCTTAGGTGTGCAAAATATGTGCTAAGCTGTTTTCTCACAGCACAGTTCCAGCTTATACACACATAGGAGAGTTCATACTCGAGAAAAGGTGTGTAATCGCAATATCTGTACTACGGCTTTTCCTCATAAATCCATGCTATCTAATCATATAAAGATTCATAAAAGGGGCAAATAGCATGACTCTTTGCATCCCCAATTTCAAGCACTGGCCTAACATATGAAATAGTTGCATTGTTCGTGAAATAGCTTGTGGTTTAAATTTACAAAGCAAGAGTGAAATGATGTTCTACGCCGTTTTACATCAATAGTAAAACGAAACATAGTGTAACGATAATAAAGTTACAGTTAATGGCAATCAAAGAAGTGAATTAGAAATATTCATTATCTGTGAATTTAATATATGGAATGGATAATATGATAGTTATACATCTTCAATGAATAATCAATATCAATCAAACTCAGCGAGAACACTGGAAACTCTGAGTATAGAATATACTAAACAGAAGAGACAAAAGATTTAAATTTTACTGATTTACAAAAAAAAATGAAATTAAACTCTATGGCCTGTGCAACAAAATAGAAGGATGATCATTACAACTGGCTCAAGACAAAAAGGGCACCAACGCCATTGCCAAAAAATTCACAAAGACATCGTCAATCAGGAGACAAATGTACAAAATAAAGGAAACCAAGGAGAATGATCGAAAGAAGAGATAGAGGGAGAAAATTTTTGCGTATGATGATGAACATAATAACCCACACTCTTCAATTCATAATATAGAAAGGCATTTTAAGAGACATAAAATGCTCAAAGACACCCATTTAGCACCTCAAAGAAGTTCTAATCATAGAACTCCTTTGAATTTGATTCAAATCTCAGTTCAAAAACAGATTTTGGAAGATATAATTTTTTACAGTTAAATATTAAAAAAAAATGTATGATTTGACACAATTGAACACTGACGCACAAGATGGTAAATTGAAAATAGGAACAACAAACCTGATAGCAGAACTAGCAAAATAAATCAGGTTAATATTCGAATAGGATGAAAATTGAAAGCTATATTAGATATGTAATAGCAATAAATATAATAACAAAAAATGTTGGTACAATCCGCCATATAGGATGGTTTAAAAGCAATTGTCAGCCGCACGGAAGGAAACTGGACTGAGTCGTATATTGAAAATCAATAGCAAATAGCTACAATTGTGTTTTTTCTTGTATATAGCTTTGAATAAAAAAGCTTAAAACCAAAGAGTATATCTCTAAAATTTTAATTCCTTTATTTACATTAAGTTAATTTAACAACAGTTGTTATAGTTAGTTAACTACTTCTGAACACGTTAGAAAAAATACATAATAATAAAACCCATTTATCATTGAAACAATAAAATATGGGTTTTAAGTTAACAAATATCCCAAATCATAATTTTCAGACAAGTCAAACTACGAACTACCAAACTAAACAGTTCGAGTCACAAATCTAAGACTACTCAAAACTACAGTAGACTAAAAACCTAGCACAGAAAGGCCCAAAATAGCACGCTAAAAACACGAAATAATAAATTTCAGAAAAGCAAAATCACGAAATACCCTACTAAAAACCCGAAATCATAAGTTTCTGCCAACAACCACCAATGAAAGGCTAAGAAATCTAGAAACAAAAAAATTTTTAAACAAGACAAACGGGTTTTAATTTTCTATAAAGCAGTGAAATACAAAACAATTAATTATGCACAAAAGCTCCAAATATTTCGACCCCACATCCGGGAGCCTTTCTCAACGGAAAAAAATAAAATAAAATAAATAAATAAAATAAAAAACTTAACTTACATCACAATAAAACATACTAAACACATAAAGAGAAAGAAAAAAGAAAAATATAAATAAATAAGAAAAAACAAAACTCACATATTAAATAAACACTTCCATGCACTGAATGTCTATAATGATTCAACTCGCCTCCTCCCAGTATATAAATGGAAATCTATCAAAAATGAAGAAATATTTATGCTTAGATCAAAACAATAAAAGGTCAACTAACCCCCGGCCCATAACCCCTAATTAAATTTCACAAGTTCATCAACCAATTTATGAATTATAAATTGAATGGATTCGTTTGGTTGCAAGCTTAGCTGCAGTTCGTTTACTTTTCTCATCATTTAACCCATTCTGACCTTTGTTCGTAAGGTCATCTTTCGTTTCAGAAATATTATCAAAATCAGTACTGGTTGAATATCTTGCCTGCATTTTAATTAAACTATTATAAATTGAATTGATCCTAAATTCCCCTTCATCTTTATTGATACTAGTACCCCCATATATTATCTTTTTTATTTCTATAATTTCCCTGAAGCTTTGTAAAAGTCCTACAGACGTATCTACTATTTTTGTTTGATCAAATAAAATACTGTGATGAGGAAAATTATAAAGATGTTCTGCAACAGCTGACTCAAACATTTCTGGTTTTTTGTTTTGTTTTAGAGCGCAATCTATTGCATTCTTGTGTTGTTGTAGCCTATTTTCTAAAGTTTGTTGCATTCTTCCCACATAAAATTTACCACAAGAACATGGAATTTTGTATACTCCCTTTTGCAAATTTATCGGTACCTTGTCTTTCCCTTTATTTAACAACGAGCTTATATTATGTCCTGATTTAAATGCTGTATTTACATTATGTTTTTTTAATTCTCTTCTTAATTTTTGTGATAAAATTGGAATAAAATGCAAAGTTATGTAATGTGTTTCTCGATTTGACCCATCTTCTTCTAATATTTTTGGTTCCTTCAACTTTTTTTTATTTATTTCAATTACTTGAGATATCATATTTTCAAGATGGCCATGACCTATTAGAATATCTTTAATAAAAATTAGTTCATTTCTTATGTATCATGGTGATGCTAATTTTAATACCCTATCAACTAAAGAAATAACCACACCCCTTTTTACCTGGATCGGATGATTTGATGTGAAAGACAAATAACGGTTGTTACTAGTCGGTTTACGGTAAATTGGTTAGCCCTAGAATATATGGTTTGCCAAAAATACATAAAACAGGCATCCCCTTAAGACCTATTGTTTCAACAACCAATTCACCAACGGTAAAAATCGAGAAATGGGCAGCAATGACACTTAAACCATTATTATATCTCAAAAATTCGTATATAAAAAACTCAAAATTTTTAAAAGATAAACTTATAAGTGTAGAAATATCAGAAGAATCTAGATTGTACATTTTCGATATATAATCCATGTATAGGTATATTCCTTTTGATAAATCATTTAGTATTTTATCCAAAAAATTGGAGGAACGAAAAAATGAGATAGAAGAATTATCTTTGGGAATTGAACTGGAAACTATATCAAATTTAGTCAGAATAACTAGCAGGTATACTAACTATTTCAAGTTTAGAGATAATTTTTACCATCAAATTAGGGGTTTAGCAATGGGAGGGCCTTTAAGTCCGTTGTTAGCAAATATTTATGTAGAGTATGTTGAAAATTTAGCTATAGAAACATATTTTTTAAAACTTAAATTTTGGGGCAGATATATGGATGATATTTTAGTTATATGGAATTACGGGGAATCAGAAATTGAAGGTTTTTTGGAACATTTAAATAATTTGGGAGGAGAATTAATTTTTACAATTGAAAAGGAAACAGAGAATAAGTTACCGTTTCTAGATATTTTGATCCATAGAAATAATAACGAACTAGCATTTTCAATTTACCGTAAACCGACTAGTAACAACCGTTATTTGTCTTTCACATCAAATCATCCGATCCAGGTAAAAAGGGGTGTGGTTATTTCTTTAGTTGATAGGGTATTAAAATTAGCATCACCAGAATACATAAGCAATGAAATAATTTTTATTAAGTATATTATAATAGGTAATGGTTCTCAGAAAAATATGATATCTCAAATAATTGGAAAAATGAAAAAATAGTTGACGGAACCAAAAATATTATAAGAAGATGGGTCAAATCGAGAAACACATTACATAAAGATGCATTTTATACCAATTTTATCACAAAAATTAAG
This sequence comes from Artemia sp. Qi Xiang Cuo, assembly GCF_049724085.1. Taxonomy (NCBI): domain Eukaryota; kingdom Metazoa; phylum Arthropoda; class Branchiopoda; order Anostraca; family Artemiidae; genus Artemia; species Artemia sp. Qi Xiang Cuo. The sequence continues at coordinate 52,481,199 of NC_142794.1, forward strand.
AAGAGAATTAAAAAAACATAATGTAAATACAGCATTTAAATCAGGACATTATATAAGCTCGTTGCTAAATAAAGGGAAAGACAAGGTACCGAGAAAATTGCAAAAGGGAGTATACAAAATTCCATGTTCTTGTGGTAAATTTTATGTGGGAAGAACGCAACAAACTTTAGAAAATAGGCTACAACAACACAAGAATGCAATAGATTGCGCTCTAAAACAAAACAAAACACCAGAAACGTTTGAGTCAGCTGTTGCAGAGCATCTTTATAATTTTCCTCATCACAGTATTTTATTTGATCAAACAAAAATAGTAGATACGTCTGTAGGACTTTTACAAAGCTTCAGGAAAATTATAGAAATAAAAAAGATAATATATGGGGGTACTAGTATCAATAAAGATGAAGGGGAATTTAGGATCAATTCAATTTATAATAGTTTAATTAAAATGCAGGCAAGATATTCAACCAGTACTGATTTTAATAATATTTCTGAAACGAAATATGACCTTGCGAACAAAGGTCAGAATGGGTTAAATGATGAGAAAAGTAAACGAACTGCAGCTAAGCTTGCAACCAAACGAATCCATTCAATTTATAATTCATAAATTGGTTGATGAACTTGTGAAATTTAATTAGGGGTTATGGGCCGGGGGTTAGTTGACCTTTTATTGTTTTGATCTAAGTATAAATATATTCTTCATTTTTGATAGATTTCCATTTATATACTGGGAGGAGGCGAGTTGAATCATTATAGACATTTAGTGCATGGAAGTGTTTATTTAATATGTGAGTTTTGTTTTTTCTTATTTATTTATATTTTTTCTTTTTTTCTTTCCCTTTATGTGTTTAGTATGTTTTATTGTGATGTAAGTTAAGTTTGTTTATTTTATTTATTTATTTTATTTTATTTTTTTCCGTTGAGAAAGGCTCCCGGATGTGGGGCCGAAATATTCGGAGCTTTTGTGCATAATTAATTGTTTTGTATTTTACTGCTTCATAGAAAATTAAAACCCGTTTTTCTTGTTTAAAAATTTTTTTGTTTTTAATAGAAAAGCAGTGTGGTCTAAGAAATTATTTACTAAGAAATCTAGCTCAGAAAATTCCAAATAGCAAACTAAACATCCCAAATCAAGTGTTTCAGACAATACCCACCTACGAAAGGTTTAGAATCCAAGCACAGAAAGTTCCGAAATAGCAAACTAAGTCTCCCAAATCATACGCTTCAGATAACAGACCCATGAAAGCCTAAGAAACCTAGCTCAGAAAAGTCAGAATTAGCAAACTAAAGATCCCAAATCATAAGTTTCAGACAAGTCAAACAACGAAAAACCAAACTCAACATCCTAACTACAGGTTTCAGACAATAAACACTTACAAAAGGCTAAAAAATCTAGTTCATAGCAAACTAAACACTCAAAATCATAAGCATCAGACAACACCCACCTACGAATATCTAAGAAACCTAGCACAGAAAGAATTAACACACACACACGTCAAACTACAGTACAGCTTATCTAAATTTGCCAAACCCTAACTTTTCAACCAAAATAGACAAGGAAACACCAACAAAGCTAACAGACAAACACACAAAAACACATGTAACACATAAAAGTCAAACCATGAACCGAAAATAAGTCAGAAAAACGTTAACATTATTTCCGAAAACTAAGAGATAGCTTAACAGAATTATCAAAAAGTCAGAAAAATGTGAACATACATGAATATATTTTGCAAATAGTCAGAAACATGCGAACAGAATTTTCAAAAACTAAGAAAAACACGAATAAAATCTTGAAAAGGTCGAAAACATACGAAAAGTATTTTCAAAAAGTCAGGAACACAAGAACAGCGTTAGAAACATGCAACCAACGTTTAAAAAGTCAGAAAAACACGATGGGATTCTAAACTTCAAATGTCGATCCAGTTATGAAAGGTGGGTTAAATATGCGTGTAATGGCCTTCAACGAGTTAGCTCAAAGTAACCCCTCGTAGAACTATTGAGATTATACTGGTCCGTGGCCTTATATGTCTGCAAAAGGAACCCGTTGGTTTGTTTCTCAAGACGATGATTCAAAATAAACAAATTTAATAGTGTTTAATGACCTTCACCGAGTAAGCTCTCTTCGTCAGCAAATATATGGACCATGTAAGAGTGCATTGCTCTCATGTTCTAGGGGAAGACCAGGTACGGTGCCTCCCCGTCGTCCAGACGAGGGTATCTACTGGGGTTGAGTTAAACGAGGGTTGAACTCTACAGGAGTTAAACTGAATGAGAGCTGTGTTGCATGAGGATGAGCTAATGAGGGTTGAGTTTAATAGGCGTTGAGTTTAATGGAGGTTGCGTTGAATGAGGGTTGAGTAAACCAGGGTTGAGTCACACGTACACCTTCCCATACGTATAACCACGTCACCTATTTAAACTAGCAAAAAAGAAAAAACAGAATTAAATCGATTAATTTTCAAGAGAAAAAACCTCAAATTTGTCTAATCTAAATTATCATAGGTTTTTGATCTTCAAGTAAATCATTCTCTTAATTATTCTTGAAAGACCCAAACAAGAAATTCATAAATATAATTTAAGGATTAAATTATTCTAACTTTGAATATAACTTGCATGATATATCTTTAAGCATTGAACAAAATCGGAGTTTACAAGCAGGTACTTTAGAGGAATTATTTTTTAAAAAGGGCCGTATTCCCTGAGATAGCTGACATAAAATTCATAATTTGGACAGTGCGAGAAATCAGGGGAATACATCTATTAACACACCGTTGGTCATTATTTTTATTCCAATCAGAGGTGGGCTGAAGGTTACAACCACCTAAAGGTGGGCTGAAAATCGGAGCAAAAAAGAATTTATATTTTCGGTTATGATATTCAGTCAAACCATTTGTTATCTATCTGAATAATATATTTAAAGTTTAAAAAAACTACTTAAAAGGAGATAAGATTTGAGTGAGTGTCTAAAAGTTCCAATTTGTAAGATAATCAACATTTACAAAATTAAAATTGCACTATCAAACTGGCAATATCGAATTCGCTGAAACACATGATTCTATTTTAGAATAAAGAATGATAAGGGAGACTGAACATAGAACAAAAGAGAAAAAAGAAACACACTTCAATAAAGCATTATAAAATTATACTTATCAACAATTTATTGTTATTATTATTATTATTGACAAATTACCCGTTAAAAAAAAATGTAGAGTACGCAAAAACAGAGAAAACAAAAGGAAATTTCCACTTCAAAAAAAAAAAATTGCAAAGACGCAATAGTCCAGGAGTGACTAGTATTGTAGCATATACGCTCTTCACCATGGCCTTTGGGTGGCCATGTTGTCCCCGGGGCATGGTTCTTTGACCTTTCGTCTGTTTTGAAAAAATGGTTATTTCAAAATCTTAATAAGATGTCTTTGGTAAGAGGACAGCTGAAAAGGGCATTAGAGGTGGATGGCTACCTCCGATCCTTCTTAACCCTTAAAAAGGAAACTAGAAGTTTCCATGTCCAATCGAAAGAGCCCTAGGACCATCCCTTTCATATGAAAAGGCTCTGGGGAAAAACCATAATACATTGAAGGTTTATGGCTTTTTATTACAGGCAACACTGGAGCGTTGCCCCTGACATTTGTTCTGCTATTGAATCGAATCAAATATACTGCTAAAAAAGGCCTTGCTTGTAATTAATATAGTCTTCACTTTAAAGGAGCTGGCAATGATACAATTCTTTTTGCTTTCAAGTTATGTGAATGGTTATACCTGTATGGACAAAGGGGCTAGCGTAAAAAATGTAGACAAATATACCATTTTTGCCCTTATGGCAAAATCAGCTATCTTTCCTTCAGGTCAATGAAAAAGCATAAGTAAAAAAAAAAGAATACAAAATAATTACGAATAAAATTTCGTTTAGGTGTTTTGATTAGCTTTATGATGCGTCTGAACAACGCAAGATGGCACGGTTGTCTTATCCTGTTTTGTTCAGGGTTATGGAATTTCCAGTTTATGTAATGTACCCTCTTCTTATTTCATTTCTCTTGCTGCAATCAAATACCGGAACACTATTTAGCAACGAATCTATGGAAGTTGACCCAACCCTTGTGCCTCTAGGCATTCAAGTATCAGACTCAAAATTTCCAGCTCTACAGTCGTTAATAGTGAAAGGGTTAGGCCAACCAAAACCGTGTTAGTAGGTTATCGCTTATGATACATCTTTAGTAGCTTGAGAAGGCCTTTTTTAAGCTGTTTTGAGGATATATAGCACTCAAATAAAAAGTGTGAAAAAAATCCATTACATGATCGGCAGTATAGGAAGGAAGGGGATATCCCATTGAATGAGACGTTTTATACAAAAATGCATGGAGTTTTAGGCCAGTAGTGTTTGCACGGATTCTATGGTACACTTGAGAACTTATGTTCGAAGGAAAGGGAACAAATTTTATCTGGTGTTCTCTCAGAAACGAATTTGAGTTCCACCTCTTAATTAGTTCCTCAAAATCTTTGCTGCCAACCTGTCCTTTCTGACTGCGTACTGAAAAGACATAAAAGCAAGAAAGGCAAAAAAACACCATCATTTTATTATTGTGTTGCAGAAGCAGCACTTTAGTTTGGTCCTGTTTGTTTTTCCCCTTAAGAGAGAAGACACTGCTCATAATGAATAGGCACATCGTAAAATGAACAAAATTTAGATTCCAAATGAACAATAAATTCACTACAAACAGGAGTAGACTACCCCCTCCCCCCCAAAAAAAAAAACTTGTAAAGACCATTGTAACATTCGCACTCTACTGAAAACAATACATATTTTAAACACTTTCTCTTTTATAATAATGACACTGAAAAACAAAAAAAAATGTTGAAATTTGCAGGAATTAACATCATTATATATTAAACAATCAGTCTAATTCCCTTAGTTATTTCCAGTCATCTTGATTATTATGATGATTGTTTTTTTATTTCTTTCGTCGATGTTTTGACAAACAGAAGCACACTACTCGAAATACAAATCCGTTTCGGAAAGTGCAGATGACTCTCTGGTCTTTTGAAAGTTTAGGGGCAGTAGCCCAACTCCTGTTTGTGGCATATATATATATATATATATATATATATATATATATATATATATAATATATATATATATATATATATATATATATATATATATATATATATATATAATATGTATCTACTGATTCTCATTGTCGCTTGTCTTCTAGCCAAGGCTGTTGTCGCAGTGAAGCAACACGTGGATTTATATCATCCTACACTTCTAACATTTCATGTAATCTTTGGCATAGTTATGTGTGTCTCGCAATATTTCTTCCAACAGATTCATTAGGTTACAAGAGATCTCATAAGTTAAAGAGTGTGGAAAGCGTTCTTCAATCGCTTCATTGGTGACTTCTAACCGCACAATTCTTTGCTCTTCACTTCCAAGAGATCCATTAGGTTACGAGAGATTGATTTACATTATCCTCCACTTCTCGTATTTTCATTTAACCTTTGACGTAGTTTTTTTGTGTCTCCCAATATTTTTCTAAGAGATCCATTAGGATACGAGACATCCTATAATTTAAAGGATGTACAAGGCGTTCTTCAACAGCTTCGTCGGGGTTTTTAAAAGTGCATTTGGCCATATGAAGGTGGTTCAAAATCACCTTCAGTGGTTTGTGATCGATGTGGCACTAAATTAACTTTGTGATAATTTTGTGAAGCTACTTTGAAGCTGAAAACATTACGACTATTGATATTGATGGTTCGATCATCGCTTAAGGTGAATGAAGCTAAAGCAAAACATGAGATCAAATTTCGAATTTGCTTGTAGAACTCCTTAGAGAGCAAGTTACGTTCTATAAAAGGCCAAATCAATGCATTTGAAAATTGTAGAGATGGCAATGCAATTCGACCAAGCAAGAAGCAACCTCCAAATGAATCACCTTTGTCTGCTACTCTTTTCTCGAGAAAATGAAGGACGCCAAATTAAATAAATGCAAAGCTGAAGGGTTCCAATGACTTATAGTCGATGGTTGCGTAGTTTACTGCAATGTTTTAGATTTGTACTGGTTTTTACGCGACATCTTTCTTTGGCGTTGAAGATTGGGATGGCCATTTTCTTCTGATTCTCGCTGTCCCTTGTAGTTATCGCTGCCGCTTATCTTCTAGCCTCATATTTCTTTGTGTCTTGTCACATTTGATTGTCCAGATTGGTCACTTTCACCCATTGTGGATTTACTGTAAAATCAAAAACCTGGACTAGATAAATCGTTGGAAGAAAAAGAAGTTTTTGTCCCACCATCTGAACAATTAAAAGAAACAAAGAATCGGCGATATGTCTTTCATAATGACAAAAGACAAGCAGAGGCAAAAGTTAAAGGTCCAACAAAAACCATATGTAATTTTACAAAGATACCACTTCTAACTTAAGAGTCACTTCGACGTCACGACATCAAGAAAAGACTCAAGTTGTCTACGTTTAGAAGACAAGCGACAGTGAGAATCTATATGTAGAAGCCTGCAGCGTGCCGAGTGCCCAGAAAACACAAATTATTCCTTGAAATTGTGACCTATGTGGATCACTTTTTGTGGCCACTTTTAAGGAAACAACTATGTCGCCGATTTCAAGGCTGGGCCCCAGCACTCGGCAGGCTTGTATATACTGATTCTCGTTGTCGCTTGTCTTCTAACAGCAAATAATGTGAACTTCTTTTTGATGTCATGGCTTCAGGTTAGATTTGATGCAACCACCCTGGGTAAAAAAAAACTAGCAAGGCATATGATTTAAAAAAAAAGATGTTCTAAATAAATACACAGTTTTTCGCTTGAAGGGGGTATATGTATTCGTTATTCGTTCGTTTTAAGACATGAGGCGTCAAATAATAAAAAACAATCTAGTTAAGAAAGTCTGGCGTGAATCAATTCCTCCTTTCTGCAATGCATGAAAGAATCGACCATTTTATAAGATATTTTTTCTTCTGGAACTCATAACTATGACGTCACCCATATGAATTTTTTCCAAAATTAAAGCTCTAAACGAATTTGGAATAATCATTGCGTTGTTCTTTAGTTATAAGTCATGAGATGTCAAATCAGTAATTTCAATTGAATTAAAAGATTTTTGCGTGAATTGAATTCCTTCTTCCTGATAATCCTAGATTTCGTTGTTCATTTTCATTCATAATTACCTCAGATATTTTGCCCACGCCTCTTGCTTTAGCCGTTTATATTCATGCACCATCTTATATAATTTCTTTAGACGTCATAGATACAAAAAAACGTCTTTTCCAAATTTTAAACAGACTGCTGTTCAAAATTTTCGTTTAAAATTCAATGGGATTCTCGTTGTCGTTTGTTCCATGCCTTTTGATTTAGCTGTTGTGGTTCTCACTTTCGCTTGTTTTCTAATAACACTTATTTGTGCTTCATTCTCATTATGCAACCCCTTACATATTTTTCCCTGGCCTTTGTCTTTGCTTTTTGGATACATCTCGTCATATTTGTCAAAAATATCTTCTTGTTGTTAAAATGAAGTATCATTTCCAACCATTGTCAGTTAAATCATGTCATGTTGCTTGTACTCTGTTGAATCAAATGGACCTTAAATTAGAAGTAGCACCTTTGTAAAATTATAACTTTGTAATTCGGTTACTTCGTGTTTCGGTTACATTTGACCCGATTTCTACGTCTTTTGGTGCTGGATGTGGTTCTACCACCTTCCGCTTCATTCTTGATATATAATTACGTCTTTTTTCACGTCTTTATTTAAGGTTTTTCTTCAATCGAACAGTTTAATTTTTCATTTTGACTCGTTCTGATTCTCACTTTCACTCGCCTTCTAGCCTCACAATTCTTCGTTTTTCACTTTCATTTTTGGCACGTTCTGATACTCACTTTAGTACGTCAACTAATTGCACAAATTCTTTTTTCTTCACTTTTATTTTTACACGTTCTGATTCTTACTGTCACTTGTCTTCTAACCATACAATTCTTTGCTCTTCACGTTCATTTGACACATTCTATCTATCCACATAATTCATTGTTCCTCCATTTTGTTTTTGATTAGTTCTGGTCCTCATTGTCGCATGTCTTGTAACCGTATATTTCTTTATTCTTCACTTTCGCAGCAGGCTTGCAAATATTTGATACTATAATTATGCATTTACATAATCATTACGTGATTCTTTAGTTTTAAGTCACGACGTGTCACTTTTGTTGTTTATTCGTTATGCTGGTCGTTGTCGCATATCTTCTTCACTAAGAAAAGAAACTGCTCTCTCCTGCTCTTCAAGAGAAACTGCTCTCATCAGTAAGAAAATTAGTCATGATAATCAGGGGCATAAACTAATATGGGGCAGGGGGCAGCTGCCCCCACTTCCCAACCCCAGCTTGCACCCATACCCCATTTTGTCCACCCACCGACCCCCCCCCCCCCAGCTGAATTTTGGTTTCTTCAAAATTCCTTTCAAAACTAACATAAGCATGCATAATTCAAGCAAAAAACCAACAAATAGAAAAATCTCAATGAAAAAAAAAACAAAAAAAAACAAACAAGACTGCGGCCAGTGGAGAGAAAAGAAAAGACAAATGCAAAACAACGCGGATATTTCGCCTGTATCAAACAGTTCGTGGTAACGAACTGTAAGTAAGGAGCGACCCGGCTCAATGGTAACCGAAACTCTAAAAAACAGAATTTTGATACCAATTGATACATCAAAATAATCAGATTTTAATTCTGATTTCAAATATATAGGTTTCATCAAGTTTAAATTTACCTATCAAAAGTTACGCGGCTGAGAAAATTTGGCTGATTTTCGAAAAAAGGGGGAAAGACCCCCTCAAAGTTAAAGAAAGTTAATGAAAATCACACCATCATATTCAGAGTATCACAGAACCTTACTGTAGAGGTTTCAACTTCATATCTACAAAAATGTTGAATTTTCCATTTTTTGTCACAAGAAAGATCACGGATGCATGTTTATTTGTTTTGTTTTTTTTTTCCCCAGGGGTGATCATATTGACCCAGTGGTCCTAGAGTATCGTGGGAGGGCTCATTGGAACGGAGATTAAAAGTTCTAGTGCCCTTTTTAAGTGACCTAAAAAAATAGAGGGCAACTAGGCCCCCTCCCACGTTCATTTTTTTCCCAAAGTCATCTGATCAAAATTTTGAGATAGCCATTTTGTTCAACATGGTCGACAATATTATAACTATGTCTTTTAAGATGACTTAATCCCTCGAAGCCCCCAGGGGGAGGGCTGAAAGTTATGAACTCTTCCCAATGTTAACATATAGTACTGGTTATTGGGACCCGGCTCAATGGTAGAGGAAACTCTAGAAAATGTTATTTAGGTACAAATAAATAAATCATAAGAATCGAATTTTAATGCTGATTTCAAATATATAAGATTCATCAAGTTTAATCTCACCTATGAAAAGTTACGTGCCTGAGACAAATTTGACTGATTTTAGAAAAAAGGGAGAAAGACCCCTTAAAAGTTATAGAACCTTAATGAAAATCAAACCATCATATTCCGCGTATCAGTGAACCCTACTGTAGAGGTTTCAAGCTCCTATCTAAAAAAATGTGGAATTTTGCATTTTTTGCCAGAAGAAATATCATGGGTGCGTGTTTATTTTATTTTTTTTCCCAGGGGTGATCGTATCGACCCAGTGGTCCTAGAATATCGTGGGAGGGCTCATAGGAATGGAAATTAAAAGTTCTAGTGCCCTTTTTAAGTGACCAAAAGAATGGAGGGCAACTAGGCCCCCTCCCACGGTCATTGTTTTCCCAAAGTCACCTGATCAAAATTTTGAAATAGCCATTTTGTTCAGCATGTTCGAAAATATTATAAGTATGTCTTTTAGGATGACTTAATCCCCCGAAGTTCCCGGGAGGAGGGCTGAAAGTTATGAACGTTACCCAATGTTAACATATAGTATTGGTTATTGGGAAGTATACAGTACAGACGTTTTCAGGGGAGATTTTTCCTGGTAGTGGGGGGAGGGGGGTGGACAGGGACTTACGCAGGGGGGCCTCCAGGCCTGGCCCTCCCCCCCCCCGAAATCTCACGATTTTTTTCATTTTCCCATAATTTTCTGATTTTTCTCACAGAATAATGGGTTTGAAGGATTTGCCCCCCCCCCGAAACAAATTCCTGCGTACATGCCAGGGGTCGGGGATTATGGAGGAGGATCTTTCCATGAAGGAAGTTTTCATGGAGGAAGGGACATTGCTATGAAGGGGACGTCGGACTTCCCAGCATTATTTAAAAAAAAGATCAGAAATTAAATATAAAAAAAACAACAAGTTTTTCAACTGCAACAGCAGCTACATCAAAACTTTAAACGAACAGAAAATATTACATATATGATTGGGTTCACCCCCTAGTCAATACCTCACTCTTTAAGCCAGAGATTTTTTAGTACTTTCATAAGAGCTATTTATTCTAATTAACGGCCTTTGTAATTAAGCAGACATTTTTAAAGAATTGGAACAAAATTTGAACTTTCGCTTAAAGAGCAAGGTATTGACTAGGGGGCGAACCCCCTAATATATGTATTAAAAATATATGAATATAGAAGTTCGTTACGTAAGCTAATTCGTAAGTTACGTATATTTATTACTAATAAAAGTAAACTAATATGAAAATTTTGTTTTAATTATTCATGTACTGTGAGCCAAAATCAAAACCTGCATTTATTCAAAAACGTTCAAAAATTAAATAAAAAAAACAAGTTTTTTAACTGAAAGTAAGGAGCGACAATAAAACTTAAAACAAACAGAAATTAATCCGTATATGAAAGGGGATGTCCTCTCCTCAACGCCTTGCTCTTGACGCAAAATTTTGACTTTCTCACAACTCTATTTTTTTTTAACAATAAAAAAATTTAGCAAAAAGAGCGAGGCGTTGAGGAGGGGACAGCCCCTTTCATATACGGAATAATTTCTGTTCGTTTTAAGTTTTAATGTCGCTCCTTACTTTCAGTAAAAAAAACTCGTTTTTTTTATTTAATCACAAACAAGGCGTCTTCAGCACGAAAGACAGAAGAAGAACAAGATAAAAAAAAACAAGTTAAAACTAAAAAAAACAATAAAACCACCACCACAAAAAAAAAAAATTATACCATTGGCGCAAACTGATCCACGTTGGGAAAAGATGCTGTTATGGAGTTACTTTAGTGAGAACACCAGAGCAACAGTGAGAACTGTTGAATACAGCCTGATATTGGCTTATTGTTTTTTTTTTTTTTTTTTTTGTGTTTGGTTTTTTTTTGCCGTGTTATTATTAAAAAACCCTCCCTAAACACAGTGACAAAAGCTAGATGGCTTTTTTAAATTATTTTGCCCATGGTAATGAACGAAAAAACCCTGGACATCCCAAAATTTTAAGTGGAATACCTTCATCCCTCCTGGGTCTGATGAAATCATGGAGACGTGCACAATGGGCAGCTTGCCCAGGAGTGCTACAAACAAACAACAACAACAACAGTGAGAACTTGAGTTGCTTTGTTGTTTTTTTTTGTCATGGCTGGCCAGTTTGGCTTAAGACCTTTCATAATTCAAGCATCCAGAGAAAAGGGTTAGTTTTCATTAGTATGTCCAGGGACAGATTTAAAGCTGTAACGCTTCTAGACCCAAGCGTTTTTACCGCTTCGTTTTGGCGAGATTTTCGGGGAAATCCCTAAATATTTGGGGATAGTGGAGGCACTGAAAAGAACGCAACTGGTGAGCAAAAAGTAATGAAAGAGTGAGGTGATACAGAATTCCCAGCTGCCATTCTTGGGCTGGGAGATATTTGACAGTTTATAAGTGGCCACGGAGGTACTGTGTTGTTTAAAAATCACTTTTCTGTGAATAGGTAGCGGGGCGACGGAGTGCACCTGGCACTTTGAAGATAAATCACATCAGTCTATTTTTTTTAAAGAGAAAAATCACTCGGTGATAATTTATTGCGCCTCTAGCACTGTGCACCCCTAGGCCCGAGCCTATTGGTAAATCCAGGCCTGAGTATATCCTTGCCTTTATGGATCTACATGACTCATTTTTCAGTTTTTATCGTCAATTTCACTTGACTTGGGAAAATTGGCTCCAACTTTGCCCCCCCCCCCGCACAAGGATTTTTACGATTACGTCACCAATGATAATAGCAACAGCACATAACATAGAAATAAAACTTACTCATTTTCACTAATGAGAAATCCTAAAATATTCAATGAAATAGATGAGAAGCCAACATAAGGTTCTGTTTCCTCTCTATCTTGGGATGACAAGTAATAAAATATGGAGCAATTTTCGTTGTCTCTAGCTGATACACATCAAGAGTCAAGACTGGCGCAGAACTCATCGTTATTGACATTGCATGCTAACGGCTAAGTGCATATCTGAAAGTAAATAAAAGCGTGTCTATAGACAGGTTTCCGAAATAGCGTATGCTTTAAGTAATCTTTATAAGCGTGATCTTAAAATATCGTCTTAAAAGTATTGCTTCCGGAAATGTTTAAAATCTGACTCTCTTTCTATACAGAATAGATTTAAAAAAGAAAAACTGGAAAGAAGGCATTTTATTTCAAGAAAAAACAAGAGTATTTTCTTTTGGAAAAGATTGAATAACGTACCAATACAGTAGTTTCAGGAATAACGTTTAACTCAAGAGTGTCAAATGCCGTGTTTGACATTCCCTCCACGACCACTTCCACTACAACAGATATTGTAAAATCATAAAGCATACGTTTAAGATAAAAAGATAGATATATACCTCCACAGCCCCTCGCTCTTTGCGCTAAAGTCCTTTATAGGAACTTTTAAAAATCTTTTTAATTCAATGGTCCTTGTGTTTCAGTGGTCGTTCTTAAAGAAATTGTACAAAAGGTCAAACTTAAAAAAAAAAACAAGTATTGAAAAAACGGTACTCACGTATTAAACGCACTCTTTTATATACTGCTAGTTTGGTTAATGCTAATGAAATAAAATAAAATAGGATGAATATATAATAGTTTAGAAACAAATTTGGGCTATATATTCGCACATTAGGGGGTGGGGTGGGATGTAAAACATAGTATATATTATTACGTAACTTAACCCAACCTAGGTACGTCCCCCCCCCTAAACCCCAAAAAACAACAGTTTAAATATCGTATACGCAATGAAAACCACGCTATACATTGTATTACCCTATAGCGGTGTCTTAAATTAATCCGTCAAAACCAGTTTCTTTCGTGACTGGTCCATTGCAGTATATAACAGAGTGCGTTTAATACAGGAGTACCGAAAAAACTTGTGTTTTTTATTTAATTTCTTATAGTTTTTTTTTTCAAATCATGCTCAAACCTAACCAAGATCTGAGTGGGGTACCAGGCGCCTAGGCCCCCATTTCTTGATAATACATGTTGTTTATCAGTAATTGTAAACTGATTAGTGCCGTCCTGTCTTTTTAATTTTCCTGATTTAGATTTAAAAGGTTGGATTGTAATTAAAGTTTTGGACAACAGTTGAGTAATTAACCAAACTTTGCGATGAATATCAGTTTTATTGAATAAATTTTAATAATTTTTTTATTACAAAATTTAGGGTAGACAGAATGGGGTCTTACTGTTCATCTGGACAGAAATTCTGCGGGATTTTTGATCATCTACATGGAACCATCGCGGTCTCTACGACTGGGTATGTACACATTGTATATATAATTAAATACATTGAAAGATTTTATAGGAATAGGAAAACTATTACCGTTTAAAATCACAGAAAGCAAAACTTCTGGTAGCACCCCCACCCAAAGAAATTTCATGGCAGAGCTAATGAGGTCCCGCCGTTCCTTTTCTACCTCTATGCCAGTAGGCAGGTAAATATAATGCATCGTGCTACTTAGAAAAAGATTGTCGCAATTGGAGGGGCACTATTACCCATAGCACCAATAGTAAAGGCGTGCACCTAAAATATTCCCAAGAATAAAAAGGGATTAAATGACCATCCCTACGCTTTCCCCAAATTCTTTCATTATTTATTTGAAGGCTCAATGAGAGTTCAGATATTTAAGCAGTAACCTATCTAGTACTTCTAATTACGCATACAATTACACATGAATTGCGCAAGGAAAACCCATGCATGAGACATTAAACTTACGCGTGAATATTTTAAAAGTTGGCACACTACAATGCATGTTATGAAACTAAAGTCAAGGTTTTTTTTAAACTTGGGACGGTATAATGTGGTCAAACGTGTTTTGAGAGTATGGTCGTAATAATATAATTTAAGCAGACAGGTTTTTTTCTGCTATTGTTATCAATTGCACAATGAATGTACATCATGAGTTCACGTGCACAATTTTTTTTTAAAAAACTGGTATGTTATAAAGTAGTCAAACATGTTTTGGGAGCATGCACGAAATTATGTAACTCAACCATAGTGGTTTTTCGAGGTAACATCCGTTTTTATTCGTCAATGAAATACTGTATGATATGTTCATGCACTACAATTTAATTCCCATTATGTTTTAACATATCGAGCATAGTACACTGAATTTTATTAACTTTGAAACAATGGATATTTCTATTTTCAATGTGAGTATAGTTTACCAGATCTATTTCCAGATAAAATGTATTTTACCAGTTATTCAAATTTCAGGGTGACTTAGCCCCCCTCCCCTCCAAATATACAAACCCTTAAAATATAAAGAGTCTATTCGATAGAAAACGCTAAGTATGCTTATTTCTATTATGCAAAACAAAAACCCCCTCCTCCATTGCTTTATTATAACCATAATTCCTTAATTTAGTTATTTCGTTCAAAAATATCCTTTTCCCATCGTCCATCTAAAATGTGCTGTCTTTTTCCGGTTTGAATAGAAAGCTTCGGTGTTACAATGGAAGTGACAGTTTTGGGAATCAAATTTCACACGCTCTTGCTACCATAAATTAATGGCATATGCTTAATGAATTAGCAGCATGGATGTTCCTTGACAAAGATATAAAATTGTATTCTAGCCTAATTAAATGAAATATATTTTATTTTCTATTGTATCCCATGATTAAGAAGGTTTTACGATGTGAAAAAAAAAAAAAAACTATTTCATCGCATGGAAAGTAAGGGAGGAGGGAGGAGGGAATTCTTTATGCACTAATTTTTTGAAATCCCCCTTCCCCCCAAACTCAAAATTTTCCAAAATTTTACTTTAGAAGCTTTTTTAAATATTTCTAAGGCGCTAAGACATGGACTCCTACAAATATCAGAATCGGATTTATAAGCCAAGCTATTTTATGGCAAGATGTTTTTGACATCCCCCTCCCCCCCCAAACTCAAAATTTTATTTTAGAAGCCTTTTTAAATATTTCTAAAGCGCTAAGACATAGACTCCTACAAATATCAGAATCGGCTTTATAAACCAAGCTATTTTATGGCAAGATGTTTTTGAAATCCCCCTTCCCCCATACTCAAAATTTTCCAAAATTTTACTTTAGAAGCTTTTTTTTAAATATTTCTAAAGTGCTAATACATAGACTCCAACAAATATCAGAATAGACATTATAGGCAAAGCTATTTTATGGAAAGATATTTTTTAAACCCCCCTGCCCTCCAAACTCAAAATTTTATTTTACAAGCCATTTTAGATATTTACATATCGCTAATAGGTATAGAGTGCTACAAATATCAGAATTGATTTTGTAGAGCAAATTATATCATGGGTAGGTGTTTTTGAAATCCCCCTTCCCTCCAAACTCAAAATTTTCCAAAATTTTACTTTAGAAGCTTTTTTTAAATATTTCTAAAGCGCTAAGACATAGACTCCTACAAATATCAGAATCGACTTTATAGGCCAAGCTATTTTATGGCAAGATGTTTTTGAAATCCCCCTGCCCCCCAAACTCAAAATTTTATTTTAGAAGCCTTTTTAAATATTTCTAAAGTGCTAATAGATATAGAGTGCTACAAATATCAGAATTGATTTTATAGGGCAAATTATATTATGGGGAGATGTTTTTGAAATCCCCCTTCCCCCCAAACTAAAATTTTCCAAACTTTTACTTTAGAAGCTTTTTTAAATATTTCTAAAGCGCTAAGATACAGACTCCTACAAATATCAGAATCGGCTTTATAGGCCAAGCTATTTTATGGCAAAATGTTTTTGAAATCCCCCCGCCCCCCAAACTCAAAATTTTATTTTAGAAGCCTTTTTAAATATTTATAAAGCGCTAAGACATAGACTCCTACAAATATCAGAATTGGCTTTATAAGCCAAGCTATTTTATGGCAAGATGTTTCTGAAATCCCCCTTCCCCCCAAACTCAATATTTTCCAAAATTTTACTTTAGAAGCTTTTTTTTAAATATTTGTAAAGTGCTAAGACATAGACTCCTACAAATATCAGAATCGACTTTATAGGCCAAGCTATTTTATGGTAAGATGTTTTTGAAATCCCCCTGCCCCCGAAACTCAAAATTTTATTTTAGAAGCCTTTTTAAATATTTCTAAACTGTTACAAATATCAGAATTGATTTTATAGGGCAAATTATATTATGGGGAGATGTTTTTAAATCCCCCTTCCCCCCAAACTCAAAATTTTCCAAAATTTTACTTTAGAAGTATTTTTTTTAATATTTCTAAAGCGCTAAGACATAGACTCCTACAAATATCAGAATCGACATTATAGGCCAAATTATTTTATGGCAAGATGTTTTTGAAATCCCCCTTCCCCCCAAACTCAAAATTTTATTTTAGAAGCTTTTTTAAATATTTCTAAAGTGCTAATAGATATAGAGTGCTAGAAATATCATAATTGACTTTATAGGTCAAATTATATTATGGGGAGATGTTTTTGAAATCCCCCTTCCCCCAAACTAAAAATTTTCCAAAATTTTACTTTAAAAGCTTTTCTTTTTAAATATTTCTAAAGTGCTTATAGTTATAGCATTACAAACATCAGAATAAACTTTAGAGGACAATTTATCTGTAAAAGGGAGGTTATTATTATTTCCTTACTAAATTTTTCTTCCTTTTAAAGGAGGAGGAAGATTCCTACAATCACTCTCCCCCCGAAAAAAGACCTGGATGGGGTGATACCACATCGATGCAAGTTGCAAGACCATCCATCATCAGATATGCTAGCTCTGTTACAAGTTCTCTGGATCAGCCGGGACCCTCTCATGCCAGTGTCAGCTCTATACAGACCACTATGCAACCTGGAAGAAAATTCAAGAGGAAATGGGCTTTCTCATAACGTTACTGCTGCTGAACAAGATTGTGAGGTCACTCCTACTCAAGCATTGCCGGGCCCTTCACGACCAATGCAAGGCGAGAATTATGTGGCCCCTACAACTTTCAACATGCAAGCTGCAAATTTAAATATGAGTTTTCAAATATTATTTCTCGCTAATGATTCTTTTTCCCAAGTCTATTTGAAGGAGTGTGTGAGCGGTGCATGCGCCGCTTTTTTTTCTGTCTACCCGATAATTCATGGAGATAGTATAATGAATATTGCAAATTCAACAGTGTGTGTGTGTGTGTGCGTGTGTGCGTGTGCGGGTGTTTGTGTGTTTGTTTGTGTGTGTGTGCGGTGCATGCACCGTGTCTACTTGATAATTAAAGGAGTCATTATAATGAATATTGAAAACTCAATATTAGCATAATTTTTGTTGTATGTGCGCGTGTGTGCCTATATCTGTGTGTTTGTGTGTGTGAGCGGGACATACGCTACATTTACTCTATAATTCATTGATATGGTGTAAATTCAATATCTACGTAACGATTTAATGGCATATATATACAAGTCAATATTTCTTATGTTTCATCCGGGTGGTGAAATTTTTTCAATGTACATATCAACTGAATTGTATTTTAATGCTGATTTTGAATATCTTTAAATCATTTCGTTTAACTTAATCCATCAAAAGTTATGAGAAAATTAAGAATTTTTGAAGTAGAAATTCTGACGTCCTATAATTTGTTTCCGCAGCGCGTTTCTATCTGACTTCAGAGACATAATTACTTATAGGCTAATGGAATATATATATATATATATATATATATATATATATATATATATATATATATATATATATATATATATATATATATATATATATATATATATATATATATATATATATATATATATATATATATATATAGGGGCTAGAAACATAATTTCAACATGTAAGAATATTTCAGCGTGTGTGCGCATGTGTGTGTGTGTGTGTGTGTGTGTGCGTGTGTGTGTGTATGTGTGTGTGCATGTGCGTGTGTGTGTGTGTTTGTGTGTGTGCGTGTGTCTTTGTGTATGTGTGTGAGCGGTGCATGCGCCGCTTATTTTTTTGTCTACCCGATAATTCATGGAGATAGTATAATGAATATTGCAAATTCAATAACAACGTAATGATTTTCACTATTTTATTGTGTGTTGGTGTCTATTTTACTAACAAAATTTGTAATTTATTATGCATTTGTTCTGTAAATAATGCTTTAAGCAAAAAGTATTTAGTTTAAATAATTCTAGGAGGAATTGAGTTTTATGGGTGGTATAGAAAAAAATGAACATGATTTTTCTTTATGAAATAATGCTTATTTCACATAGAAAATAAAACCTTTTTTCTATAGATTAATGATTTAGCACCGCCATTGAGTGATGAGACATCAGCATTTACTGGACCAATTCTATCACCACCAACGGAGTTCAGTGACGACTCTACATTAGTTTTGGATAATATGGAGTAGCATAGGGTTTTTTCTAATAATGTTTTTGGGGATATGGTTAGCCTAGACGATTTAACTTGTTATATTA
The DNA here is from genome assembly GCF_049724085.1 of Artemia sp. Qi Xiang Cuo. Lineage (NCBI taxonomy): Eukaryota > Metazoa > Arthropoda > Branchiopoda > Anostraca > Artemiidae > Artemia > Artemia sp. Qi Xiang Cuo. Next base: position 52,499,961 of record NC_142794.1, read on the forward strand.
AACTGATTGAGGACATGAAGGAGGCAGATAATTTTATTCATGGGCAGTTCGGATGTGTTACGAATGCGACTGAACTGGATCCTCATAACGAAATTCCAACACAGGTAAATACAGGTTGGCTCGATCAGATGTCTGGGGATGGTGGTGCTATTGACAATTCTGTGTCACCCCCCACATTTCCATTTAGTGATATAGCTAGTACTAGTAGTAGTAATACAACAACAACAGCAACACAAGTATCCCCTCTTCCAGATTTTTTTCTTTCCAACTCTGCCTTGCACCAAACAAAGGTCCACTGCGCAAATTTCGGTGACCCCTTCAACTCTCTAGTGTCGGGGGATATAATAACAGAACCCTCGGCCATTAAAAATTCATATAATAATAAGACTCAAGCAATTCTTTAACAATAGATTGGGGCGTGGGGGTTGGGATCAGTTTAAAAGCATCAATAGCACTACAAATATTTTTTTTAAATGAAATTGCAAATGAGCTCCATTCGAAGTACGGGCCAACAGTTTTGTGGGAGATTTACCTGCTTCTATCAAATTTCGAGATTGTTTTTCTTATTTCGGTTAGTATTATTCGAATCAAGCTGAAGCTTTATTATACAAGGGGTTGTGGGTCGGTGGTTTTATTTATTGAAAGTTTAAATGTTAATATATGTAGGTTTAAAAAGGATTTTATTGTAAGAGGTGGACATGGGGAGAGGGCTATAGTTACAAATTATCGGCCATATTTAGAAGGGTCTCGGGAGATACAATGAATCTATTTCGATATGAGGCTACAGTGTTTCAAGTATGCGTTTTTGATTTCAGCACAGAGACCGCTTAAAAAAGATACATCGAGGACAAAGTTTGATGAAATGGTAGTTAATGGTAGGGAGGGTTCAAAGTTCCCCAAAGTAGATTTTAATTGTTTAGATTGTCAATTTCCCATAATACTAAAAGGAATAGATACTTTTGAGTGGGTTAATGCATATTTAAAGATTGGTGTCAGGGTGATACAGCATGAAACCAAATTTGAAGAGGGTCAGCGTTCCGAAAAGAAGGGTGTATTATTTCCAGTGCGGGCTCCTTCAATTGAATCAGTGGAAAATTGGGTGTGGCTTCTATGACCTCCAAACACAGACCCTGATTTAATTTGTCGTTTCAATCTGATGAAAGATACTCGTTGGGTTTTAAGGGAAGGTTAGCCGTGAGGTGGTGTGTTATTAATGTCCAACATATCTTTCAAGGTTACGGACTGTCTTAGAGTTAGAGAATCACATGAAACACTGTAAACGTCATGGATACCAGGTTCTGGAAATGGTAAGTGGAGAAAGAGCGATCTTATATTTTAAAAATTTCCAAAACAAGCTCCTGTAAAGCAATAAGATCCCTTTGCAATGCAAAGATAATCTGACAGACGTGTGAGATCCGTTAAATTCAAATCGTTTTAAAATACCTGAAGCCATAGGGGTCTCTTACGCTCACGCGCAACGAGATTCTAATAATACCATGCAAGTGCTTGATGTAGTTGAGATGTCGGGTGACGCTTAAGACTTTATGCGCTCGGCATTGGTCAGTCTAATCAAAACTGTGAATGGTGCAATTTTGCACCTTCTTTACACAAACTATCCTATGCTCTTATCACCAGATGACATAGTGACCATTAAAAATTCTAAAATGTGTTGGGTTTGCAAGTGAGAAATTGATGATTGTGCTCGGAACAAAAGTAGGAGTAAGATCTTCAATAATGATAATTCGTTGCAGGAAAGTACTTCGAGAGGGAGTAAATATAGGGGGGATGCACACAATTTGTGTGATATCAACGTTAGAAAGCAATATGTCTTTGCTGTTTTTATGTACAGTTCCAATTTGTTTATTAATAAAAATTTATATACATGATAAACCGACTTTTCTACTTTTTAGATTTCATCTTCTACTAGGTATAGGTATTTGTCGACAACAACTAGTGCAGATATATCATCTTAATTCACAGTGTACTGATCCTGATGTAGTGCAATGTCAGGCTCACATTTTCTACAGTAGAGTGTGACTCCACTCTTGTCATACCTCTTTGTATAGTCAATGATACTATTCTCATTCATTCTATAGAATTAACATGTTTCAATTTGCTTATTTGAAGCAATTTCACAAACAGTGTCCTCAAGTGTTCAATCACTTTCCGTCACCGCCAAATAAAAGCCTATAGGCTTATAATACTTAGATTCATTATCATCACAGTAAGTACGTAGAATATATATTCTTTGTTCGTCCGAGCAGCGGAGTCGCTGACCCGGCTCCTCGTCCCAGAACAATCTAAAACCACGACGATACCAATTTTATTGTACTACCATAAAATCACGGTTAATATACTTTAAATTTGTGCCGTGGTATGCTTATTCATTCTAATTACATGTTTTATAGTGACATTTGGAGCATAGGTGGCCTCTAGGATGAGTCACACACCTCTTCAAGACATGAATTACAATCTTTAATTTGTACAGCATATCCTCTATGCGATTTACACGGGTTGCATAATCTACACTTTTCATCATACTCATCAATCATTCTGCAATTCTCACATGATGACCAGCTGCACGGTGTGTACAATCATAGCGGACATGTATGGATCATTTTTTCATGTGTTGACACTCTCACTGCCACAATGAATCTGAGCTAGCAACGACAAAAATTGTCTGAGATAGAGAGAGAGGAGTAAATCATCCTTGAGCAACATCTTTTTCATGAAAAAAGTTCTAAATTTCTAAACTAATGTTTAAAAGCATATCCACAATATCATTTTGCCGTGTCGTGATCAATATATCAATAAATTGTGTAAATGCAGTTGGAACCTGGCGTAAAAACTTCATACAATAGTCTAATGATGGAGAATCAGTTTTCATTATATCGACAAGTACTCCCTGAGAAAACATCTTCCTTTGAATAGACAGCTCTAGAAAATCGTCTTCTAGAATCAAATGTTTTTCCATAAACACTAGATTCCCCAAGATTCGCTCTTTCTCAAATCTATCAATTTTTTAGAGTCCTAACACTCTCACAACCAATTTCAGACTAACCAGAATTTCTTATACTTTAGAAAATATACGCTAGTCTACTATAGAAAGAAAAATACCTTTGATTTAGAAACAATTTTATTGAACATAATTACAATAGTAATATTCACTGATGCATTTTGTTCTCATCAATATATTTCGATAAGACATCTAATACTGACTAAAGTTTATTTATATGGAGAATATTCACTTTTCCAGACAAAATTAGCTGCTCCTACTGCCCAAACTTGCTTAACGATATAATATATTTAGCATACATAATGTCCCATTAAAGGTATAGTCTACAGCCAGAATTTATTTGAACAATCACATTGGGCACTCACTAATTGTTACTACTACGGTCGGCTCTAACTTAGTCTCAAATAATGTAGATTCTCCACTCATTTTTTTTCTTTACCAATATCTTCTCAAATGGACTAGTCTCTCTGAATTAAATTGTGTTGCTAATATGAACTGAAATGAAAACCATTTCTTTTATTTAAACCCCAACCAAAAATCAAGTTATCGTATATTGAATAACAATCGCTGCCTCTGATTGGTTCATAAAAAATGCCCACGTCAAACGATACATTCATTGTGCAATTCTTATCAAAAAAAACCTTGCCAACTTTTAAAATGTTCACGCGTAAGTTTAATGTCTCAGGCATGGGTTTTCCTTGCGCAATTCATGTGTAATTGTATGTGTAATTAGAAGTACTAGATAGGTTACTACTTATTTAGGCATTAAACTGTGTTATTTGAAGCATCTACAACCCCCCCCCCCATCTAAAAAATGAATCACGGTTCCTCATGGGCACCGACAGGGGGGATAGAGGAGGGCCATCCCCCCCTTGTAAATTTGGGATTATAAAGTGTAAATAAGGAAACCGAAGGAAAGATAGCAGAATAGGGAAAAAACATGGAAAAATGTGGGTTGCCCCATTGTTGACTGCCTGGCAATAGATTTTGACCCTCAATAAGGAAAAATATAAGTTCTGATTTGTGACTGAGTGACCCCTAACCAGTTTTCCGCAAACGTTTTTTCTATATGATTGGTTGGAGCAAAAAAAAAGAAAATCAATTTCTCTTTACCGATTCAATTTTACGCGTGGAGATGTTAAGGGTAAATGTCCAGGATAAATTTTCGACATGAATAAATTGTCCAGAGGATATTTCTATGGGGAGGGGGATTTTTCTGTGGAAGTGGAGCCAGGTATTCTGGCGCTATTTAAAAAACGATCAGAAATAACAAAATTTGTTTTGCAACTAAAAGTAAGGAGCAACATTAAAACCTAAAACCGACAGAAGTTACGTATATGAGGGGGGTTGTCCCCATCCTAAACACCTTTCTCTTAATGCTACAGTTTTTCGGCACTTTAAAAAAGTGCCGAACGACCCTTGTATTTCAGGAGTCGTTTTTAAAGAATTGGGACAAAATTTTAACTTTAGCGTAAAGAGCGAGGGGTAGAGGAGGGGGTAACCCCCTCATATGCCAATTAATTTCTGTTCGTTTTAAGTTTTAATGTTGATCCTTACTTTCAGTTGAAAAAACTTGTTTTTTTATTTAATTTCTGATGTTTTTTTAAATAGCGCCAGAGTACCTGGCTCCACCTCAACAGAAGAATCTCCCTCCCCATATAAATGTCCTCTGGACAATTCCATCCTGTCAAAAATTTATCCCGGACAATTACCCTTAACATCTCCACGCGTAAAATTGAATCGGTCAAGAGAAAGTGAATTCTTGCAAATTCACCCGGAGTAATATTTCCCTCGAAAAGTTTACCCTCTGGAAACTACTCTCTCCATGGAAAATTCTCCCAGCAGAAAATCTGTTCTCCCCTCCCCACCGAAAAATGTAAGCATACTTCTCAATAACAAATGAAACAATGGACAAATTTTATAACTTAAAAACCTTTCCCGGGCTGTAGAGGTCATTTTTTCTCCAAAGACATTGTTAATGGGCCTTTCAACTATGCTGAATAAAAAATCTATCTTTTGGGAAAAACGTGGCGTGGAAGGGGGCCTAGTTGCCCTCCAATATTTTGGTCTCTGAAAAAGGGCACTAGAACTTTTCTTTTCCGTTAGAATGAGCCATCTTCCGAGGTTCTAGGCCCACTGGGGCGAAACAATCATCCCTGGGAAAAAAAATAAACAAACAAATAAACCCGCATCCATGATTTTTCTTCTGGCAAAAATAAAAAAAAATTATATGTTTTTGCAGATATGAGCCTGAAATCTCTATAATAGGGTTCATTGATACGCTGAATCTGATGGTGTGATTTTAACTAAAATTCTATGACTTCAAGGGGTCCTCCCCCTATTTCGAAAATCAGACAAATTTTATCAGGCTCGTAGCTTTTGATGGGTAAGACTAAACTTAATGAAACTTATATATTTGGAATCAGCATAATAAGCCAATTCTTTCGATATCTCTATTGGTATCAAAATTCCGTTTTTTAGAGTTTTGGTTACTACTGAGCCGGGTCGCTCCTTACATACTGTTCGTTACCACGACTGTTTGATTGCCCATCAAAATCGAAACAGAGATCATCGAAATGTTGATCGTGTTTTCTGCGTTACCAAAAGTATTATATTCATAAGACTTTAAAGTTTCATGAAATGTAATTAAACAAAAGAAAACGTTTTTCAACTAAAGTAAGGAGCAAGTTTAAAACTTCAAAAAAATATAAATTACTCTATATATAAGGGGGACTGCCCCCTTCTCAACACCTTGCTCATTAAACAAAAGTTTGTTAGTGCGTTGAAAAATCCTTTTTTCAATTGCAAATTTTCTTAAGAAATTTGGAAAAAAGCCAAACTTTACAGTAAAGAGTAAGGAGCTAAGGAAGACACATCCCCCTTTATACAAAGAATAACTTATTTTATTTTTGTATCCACTAATGACAACAAGGTAAATAGTGGAGAAATATATAAGAAAAAAAAACAAACTACGAAAAAAAGAATATACACTCAAGACACAAAAAAATATGTAGGCTACACTCAAGAGAAGAAAAAACAAAAAAAAAAACACACAAACTACGAAAAAAAATATACACTCAAGACCGTGGAACGGCGGCAGATAGTTCTTATCTGCCGCCATCTATCTGACAGCTTTCCCGCTCAACATTCTGACAGCTTAACATTCCCATTTATCTGACAGCTTTCTGCTCAACACGGCCACTTTCCCGAAAATATCATTCAATCCGAATTTTGGCATTATCTTCCCATTGCGGTACCAATGAGGGAGAAAAAGAAGGAATTTACAAAATCGAAAGTACTGGACACGCAAAAAAGAGATATCTTTCTTTTTTAACAGAGGGTAAAAACCAGAAAGGTTCGGAACTGAATGATTACAAAAATCGAATATAATTTACATAAGGCTTTACGATTATATTTTCCTCTGTTTCCAACAATCCTAGAGTAACCAACATGAATCTTCAACCTGGAATCAGAAATCAGCCGGGACCGGAAAGATCTTAGACTCTTAGTAATATTAATGCCCAACCATCTGAAAGCTTGGACAGAAGGGACAGAAAACGATTTGCATGCAAGAGGCGAAGGTGAAGAAAGGGAAGAGCCGAAAGTAAGGTACTCCCACTTATCAACATTTAGACATAGACCAATCCGAACAAATGCTTCAGAAATATAATTAACAGATTTAGAAAGGCTATCTTTATTTCTGCTAATGGCAAGAAGATCATCAGCATATGCAAGATATGATACATTAGATGACCCATAAAAATAGCTTGGAGGTATATTATTTAAAACTTGAGAAATACAAATTCTAAATAGGTTAGGCGATAGAACACCTCCTTGTCGGACCTTTTTTCGGAAGAGTATCTGTTTTTCAAAAACTGAACCATTAACTCTTACATTAAGAAAACATGATGAATAACAGTACGTCAGCAAGAAAATTATAGAAAGGTTAATCCCTTTAGTAAAAAGAGAGTGAAAAGGCTGAAAATGGTTAACAGAACCAAAATCTTTAGGAATGTCAAGAGCACAAAGGTGAATAGATTGTTTATTTCGTGAGGCATCTAAAAGAAGAGAAGAAAGAATTCGATGAGCATAATTGAATCCAATACCAGGTTGAAAACCAAGCTGGTTCTCTCCAAAATCAGTCCCAGTAGTAAGATGCGGAAGAAGAATATATTCTAATACTTTGCTCAGCTTGCAAGATACCGTAATGTGTCGATACGAAGAACAATTAAGACGGGATTCTCATTTTTTGAGAATTGAAGTTACTATCCCGCACAGAAGGCTATCAGGTACCAGAGACGAGCTTAAAAAGATTTGAAAAACCAACTGAAGGTGCGAAATCTGGAGTTCGCAATCAGGCTGTAGGTGAAGCGCGGAAATTCCAGCACAGTCAGTAGATGAAGATTTAGTTTTTTAACTGCAGTTTCGACAGACGATAGAGATACAGTAATGATATTATGCTGTGAGACTGTAAGCAGCAAATACTTATGAACAAACCTACTAATGTAAGAATGGACAGAGTAATTTACCTTAGAAAAATCTGAAGAATAATATTTAGCCCAGGTTTGCGCTGGAATATGGGAATCTGAATCATTTTCAACCTTCTCCGGAGTTATCACCTCTGTCCACTCTTTGCGTGAAATCGGAAAATTAAGGCCCTTATATCTAACAGATCTAAGGTTTTTCTTATACTTTAATTTTGTGTTTTACTTTATCTCAAATACAACGTCTCTTTTAGGGCTACCGTAACAAACCCAAATCCGAAGCCAAAACTTTGCTTTATTTTTAATAGTTTTTAAATCAGGATCCGAATTCCAAAACGGCTTCTGAGTGTTTACTTTTACTCTATTTTTCGGGACACTTAATTCTTCCGCACGTTTAAGACACGACACAATCTGGTTATAATAAACATTTAATTCAGCTTTTCTATTTTCAACATAAAGAGAGCACTGAAGAAGGTAATACGGAACACGGATCGATGTTAACAAACTGCTCAATGTAAATAAATATAGATCCATATCACCCCTCTTCCAGTCACTGACAGTAAACCACTTATTTTGTCTGCATTTTGTACCATTTACTTGCTGAATGTCCAAAGAAACTTTGAACGATAGTGGTAAGTGGTCACAGTCTTGTTGATCAGCGAGCACTTCAACAGCAGATGGCTTCAGCCCACTTGAATGAACAACGAGATCCAGATCTGACAGACTACCAGAATTATGGATATACGAATAATTTACTGATTAATGTGAAAGAATGTGAGGGGGCAGAGTACTTAACAGCGAGTCGGATCGGGGCGAATAGTACTTGATGTCAGCATTAAAATCACCTACGATTAAAAACTCTAATCCTTTGGCAGTGGTGTCATTTAAAAGAGCTTTTAGCTTTGCTCAGGATTTGGCGAAAGTGTTCGTAGAGGTTACCGTACGATAGTCACACGGTAAATACAGGTTAATGAGAAGTGCATTGCCCAATCTGACAGCCAGAAAACTATCATTAAAATCATGGAGAGTTGGAGAAAAAATTTCCAAATGTTTCTTAAACATGCCTGCAAGTCTTCCGGACGGACGGCTGCAGGTAACTCGGGCAATGGTATGAAAGATAATATGATCACTACTTCGTTTAAGAAAATTAATACTGATGTCAGTTAGAAGATGCTCTTGGATAAAAACTATGTTCTGATTCTGGAGCATTTCATCAATGGCCGATTCCTTATGATGAGTCCCATTAATATTAAACGAAATAAAAGAAATGTCTTCTTTCATCATTTATTACTTTTATTTTTCGAAACAAGGAAACTTTTTATGACCGGGCAAGTGAAACTCTATGATACATGAGAGCCACCGCAGTTGGCACACTTCGGAGTAATAGTACACGGCTCCAAATCTGAACAAACGTGTTCCCCAGAGCAACAAGCACACTTTGGCGAGTTCTCTGGACAATTAGCTTCCACATGATACGGAGATCGACATTTAAAGCAACATCTCGGCAGGCTTTTGAATTCGTTGACACGAAAGATTTCATATCCAATTTTTAATCCATCTTTAAAAATTTGAGCTTTGGTTAATGATTCGGCAAATTCTAGCTTAATCGAACTCGAAGATCCGATACAAACTGCAGAAAGATCCCCAGGATAGGCTTCAATCTCAGACAATTCAAAGCCACAGGAAATTCCACGAACCAGACCGAAAAGTTTTTTAGTCAGAACTTTGGTTGAGGAACCGCTTATAACAAATTTGAACGAATCACAAAAATCGCTGGCAGCAGTTTTTTCAATATTAATAAGCCACTTGTCCTTTAAGGGCTTCACTGAAGGGATACACTCATTTCTGTTCACCTTATCAATTAATTCTTTGCGTTTGAACGGATCACTAAATCCAACAGGAATCTTGGAGACTGAGACTGTCACGTGTGCATCACGAGCAGACCTCCAGGGGGCACCAACGGCGGGAAATTGGTCTCGTTCGAATCGAATCGATTAGATAGCGTCAATACAAGATTCTCAACACGTTTCAGCGAACTTGTGACAGCAGCATAGGCCGTTGCTGGAACAGTTGGAACTTCAACAGGTGATCGCATGGACGTACGCAGGGGGGCCTCCGGGCCCGAACCCCCCCCCCGAAATCTCACGATTTTTTTTCATTTTCCCATAATTTTCTGATTTTTCTCACAGAATAATGGGTTTGAAGGATTTGGCCCCTCCCCGAAACAAATTGGCCCCCCCCCCGAAACAAATTCCTCCGTACGTGCCTGGGTGATCGTATAACAAAACATGGCAAGTCAACTTGCGATTATTTACAGAATCACATCTTTTCAATCATATCGCTGATGTGACTTTACGACGCCTTATCTCCACTTCTCCGCTTTGGTTCTTCACCAGGAGCAGCAAATTGCCAGAGATCCTTTTTTGCATCCTTGAATAAGTCAGATGCAAAAAACTCGGATGTGTATTTCACAATACTTCCATCATCAACAACCTTCTCTATGCTATATTGCAAAAAAATTCAATACGGGAGAATACTTGAATAATCTGTTCAAATAGGTTTCAAATCTGTTCCTTGTTTTCAGTTGAAAAGATCTTTTTTTTATTTAATTTCTGATTGTTTTCCAAATCATACCCAGGCCTATCCAAGATCCCTTAAATACCTGGTTAACTGCTTTTAAAATGTGTAAATCAATAATTATACGTTGATTAGTACCGTCCTACGTTTAAATTTGTAATTTTAATTTTGGATAAAATTTGAACATACTTGAAAAATCGGCGATGAATAGTAATTTTGGTGAAAAGTCTTGTTAATATTACTACTAAAGAACTTCGGTTGGTTGAAAAGGAGTATTACTGCTTGCATGGATGGAAATTCTGTGAGACTTTTGATCATCTACATAACTGAAGCCATCACAACCTCTACAATAGGATTTTCTTATCAATAAATACATTACGTACAGTTTTTTGAATACATTGAAGTACTTCATATAAATAGAAAAAGAAAATATTACCATTTAAAATTGCTGAAAACTAAGTTGCTAGCAGTATTTGCCACCCCAAAGAAATTTCATGGCGGGGCTGATGAGAACCTGCCTTGCCTTTTCAACCTCTGTGCTGGCAGATATGGGGATGTAACATATTAGGTGTATAAAGCAACATTTTAATTAATTCCTGCTCCCCCTTACCTCTTCCAACATTTATCTGAAGCCTCATGAAGAGTAAGCTGTTTGTCCATTAAAATGTACTTTTGTAGGAATCTACCCTACCCCAACGAAAACAATGACTCACCCCCCCCCTCATTATAGCTGATATAGAATTACAGATCACCAAACGTGGCCTAATCTCATTACAAAATAAAGCAAATCAAACAGTTCGTGGTAACGAACTCTAAGTAAGGAGCGACCCGGCTCAATGGTAACCGAAACTGTAGAAAACAGAATTTTGATACCAATAGATACATCAAAAGAATGAGATTTTAATACTGATTTCAAATATATAAGTTCTATCAATTTTAGTCCTACCTAGCAAAGGTTACGCGCCTGAGAAAACTTGGCTGATTTTCGAAAAAAGGAGGGAAGACCCCCTAAAAGTTATAGAACCTTAATTCAAATCACACCATCATATTCAGCGTATCAGAGAACCCTACTTTTTTTTCCCAAAGTCACCGGATCAAAATTTTGAGATAGCCATTTTGTTCGGCATGGTCGAAAATAAGAGTAGAGGAGGGGGTGCTACTCGTGACAGGACCACGTGGTTTATGGTTTTCTCAGTGAGAATGAAAAAACAGGAATTTTCTCACTTGAAAAAACAAGAATTTTGTCGAATTTATGGTTGTTTTCATGGAGGGATATGTGTGTTGGTCATTTTATTTGATGTTTTTCTCGGATGTCAACATCAAATTATGGATGTTTTATGGGTTTTGTCAGTGAGAATTTGAAAAACATGAATTTTCTCACATTTATGTCTGTTTTCATGGTTTTTGTCAGTGAGAATTTGAAAAAAAGGAACTTTGTCACATTTATGTACGTCAACAGCAATTCATGTCTGTGATATGGTTTTCTCACTGAGAATGGAAAAACAGAAATTTTCTCACTTGGAAAAACAAGAATTTTGTCACATTTATGGTTGTTTTCATGGATGGTTATGTGTGTTGGTCGATTTATTTGATGTTTTTCACGGATGTCAACATCAAATTATGGATGTTTTATGGTTTTTGTCAGTGAGAATTGGAAAAACAGGATCTTTCTCACATTTATGTCAGTTTTTATGGTTTTTGTCAGTGAGAATGGAAAAACAGGAACTTCCTCACATTTAAGGATGACAACAGCAATTTATGTTCCTGTTTTATGTTTGTTCATTGTCAGTGAGAATGGACATGCTTGACGTGAATGCTATGAGATTGTTTGGCTAGCCTGGCCTGAGAACTTGATTTACATAATCGCTAGGGGAAATTATTGATTCACGAAGGGGAGAATTAAGAAACATTAAGGTTTCTTTAATCTTTAGGACTGAGGGATAAACGTTCTTTAGGTCAGAGAGAAAAATTAATATTCAATTTTTAAATAGGGCTTCAGTGATCTTTAGTGTCAGGAATTATAATTGGCATCACTTGTTATCTTGGACTTATGCGGGAGTCTAAAGAGATAGAAATTCTATTTTTAAATACGGCTTCACGGAGCTTTAAGTCGGAGAGATAAATTGATATTCTAACGAAACCCTAATAGTTTAGCTAGGAAAATTTATGAGATGAAGAGATTAACGTAGGAAAGGGTTTCCTAGAAATTCGAAATGTGTTAGCGCAGAGATGCCAAACAAAAGGAACACGCTGAAATTGCGTTTAGGGATTATTTGGGCGAAAGCGTTTTATCCATTTTATGGGATTATTTTGGCGAAACAGTTAGAGACATTTTGAAAGAAGATTTTAGGAAAGGTTTTAGAAGAGAATTTGAGGGTGAAACTCTGTGGTCGTTATAATACACAAGTTCCATTTGAACAGTGTTGTGAGGTCCTCTACCCCAACCCCAAAGAGTTCCGCTGCCCCACCCCACCCCCGAAGGAAGCCCCCGGTCCTCAAAGGCCCCCAAGCTCCCAAAGGGCCACCGGAGCCCCCAAAGGCCCACCCAGACCCCAAAGGCCATCCCCGGGCCCCCCAAAGGCCCATCGAGCTCCCAAAGGACCAACGGAGTCCCAAAGGCCCTCCACCGGTCCCCAAATGTCCCCCAGGCACCCAACTGCCCCCCCCCCGCCCCCCAAAGGCCCTCCCTGTGCCCCAAAGGCCCTCCCGGTGCCCCAAAGGTCCTCCCTATGCCCCAAAGGCCCTCCCCCGGCCCCAAAGGTCCCCCAGACCAGATAAGCGCCGCCGGGATGTGCCGTGGGCCAGGAAAGCGCCGCAGGATGTGCCGCAGAGATGCGCCGCGGGTCAGGAAAGCGCCGCAGGGGATGCGCTGCAGGGAGGCGCCGCAGGGATGCGCCACAGGGATGCGCCGCCCCATTTTTTAATATTTTTTTTGTGCATTGAGACTCAGAACGACCCTTCCCCCCGGCCCCTCCCCCCAAAAAGGTCTCCCCGACACCCCCAAAGGCCTGATTTTTCAAACTTCATTTTGAATTTCTTTCACTGAAATGCAAGAGTTGGAATATTTCAGTAGTGTTTGGTTGTGGTTTACCTTGTCACAGTTACATTTTCTTGATTTTTCAAAGTTCATTTTAATGTATTTCGTTGAAATGCAAGAATTGGAATATTTCACTAGTTTTTGGTTGTTGTTTTCCTTGTCACAGCTACATTTTCTTTATTTGTAAAATTTCATTTTTAATTTAATAAATGGAAATGAAAGAGTTGGAATATTTCAGTAGTTTTTGGTTTTGGTTTAAATTGTCAAAGTTAAATATTCTTTATTTTTCAAAGTTAATTATGAATTTCTTTAGTTGTAATTCAAGATTTGGAATATTTCAGTAGTGTTTGGTTGTGGTTTAACTTGTCACAGTTGCATTTTATTGATTTTTAAATGTTCAATTTTTATTTATTTATATTTATTTATTTATTTTTTATTCTTCATTTGTGTTTTTTTTTTGTTTTCGGTGTAACATTTACATTTTCCTGATTTTTCAAAGTTCATTTTGAATTTCTTTCGTTGAAATGCAAGAGTTGGAATATTTCAGTAGTGTTTGGTTATGGTTTACCTTGTCACAGTTACACTTTCTTGATTTTTCAAATTCATTTTGAATTTATATCAATGAAATGCATGAGTTGGTATATTTCAGTAGTGTTTGGTTGTCGATTACCATGTCGCAGTTACATTTTCTTGATTTTTAAAACTTCATTTTGAATTCCTTTCGTTGAAATGCAAGAGTTGGAATATTTCAGTAGTGTTTGGTTGTGGTTTACATTGTCACAGTTACATTGTATTGATTTTTCAAAGTTCATTTTGTTTTTCAGTATTGTTTAGTTGTGGTTTACCATGTCTCAGTTACATTTTCTTGATTTTTCACAGTTCATGTTGAAATTCTTTCGTTGAAATGCAAGAGTTGGAATATTACAGTAGTGTTTGGTTGTAGTTTACCTTGTCACAGTTACATTTTCCTGATTTTTCAAAGTTTATTTAGAATTTCTTTCACTGAAATGCAAGAGTTGGAATATTTCAGTAGTGTTTGGATGTGGTTTACCTTGTCACAGTTACATTTTCTTGATTTTTTCAAAGTCAATTTTGAATTTCTTTCATTGAAATGAAAGATTTGTAATATTTCAGTAGTGTTTGTTTGTTTTTTTCAGTGACACAGTTACTATTTCGATATTGTTTAAAGATGATTTTGAATTTATTTCGTGGATCTGCAAGAGTTGGAATATTTCAGTAGTGTTTGGTAGTGGTTTACCTTGTCAAAGTTACAATTTCATGATTTTTCAAAGTTCATTTTGAATTTCTTTCTTTGAAATTAAAGAGTTGGAATATTTCAATAGTGTTTGGTTTTGGTTTAAATTGTCACAGTTACATTTTCTTGATTTTTAAATTATCATTTTGAATTTCTTTCGTTGAAATGCAAGAGTTGTAATATTTCAACAGTGTATGGTTATGGTTTAACTTGTCAAAGTTACATTTTCTTGATTTTTCAAAGTTCATTTTGAATTTCTTTCATTGAAATGCAAGAGTTGGAATATTTCAGTAGTGTTTGGTTCTGGTTTACCTTGTCACAGTTACATTTTCTTGATTTTCAAATATTCATTATGAATTTCTCTCGTTGAAAAGCAAGAGTTGGAATATTTCAGTAGTGTTTGCTTGTGGTTTACCTTGTCACAGTTACATTTTCTTGATTTTTTAAAGTTCATTTGAATTTCTTTCGTTGAAATGCAAGAGTTGGAATATTTCAGTAGTGTATGGTTTTGGTTTACCTTGTCACAGTTAAATTTTATTGATTTTTCAAATTTAATTTTGAATTTCTTTCATTTAATAGCGAGAGTTGGAATATTTCAGTAGTGTTTGGTTGTGGTTTAACTTGTCATAGTTACATCTTCTGCATTTTTTAATGTTCAATTTGAATTTCTTTATTTGAAATGTAATAGTTTGAATATTTCAGTAGTGTGTGGTCGTGGTTTACCATGTCACAGTTACATTTTCGTGATTTTACAAAGTTCAATTAGAATTTCTGTCGTTGAAATGCAAGAGTCGGAATATTTCAGCAGTGTTGTGTTGTGGTGTACCTTGTCACAGTCACATGTTCTTTGATTTTTAAAGTTCATTTGAATATCTTACATGGAAATGCAAGAGTTGGACTATTTCAGTAGTGTGTTTTTGTAGATTAACTTGTCATAGTTAAATCTTATTTATTTTTAAAAGTTTTTTTTGAATTTCTTTCACTGAAATGAAAGAGTTGGAATATTTCAGTAGTGTTTGTTCGTGGTTTACCTTGTCACAGTTACATTTTCGTGATTTTACAAAGTACAATCTGAATTTCTGTCGTTGAAATGCAAGAGTTGGAATATTTCAGTAGTATTTGTTTGTGGTTTACCTTATCACAGATACATTTTCTTGATTTTTCAAAGTTCATTTTGAATTTCTTTCGTTGAAATGCAAGAGTTGGAATATTTCAGTAGTGTTTGGTCATGGTTTACCTTGTCACAGTTACATTTTCTTGATTTTTCAAAGTTCATTTTGAATTTCATTAATTGAAATGCAAGAGTTGGAATATTTCAGTAGTGTTCGGTTGTGGTTTAACATGTAACAGTTACATTTTCTTGATTTTTCAAAGTTCATTTTGAATTTCTTTCGTTGTAATTAAATAGTTGTAATATTTAAGTAGGGTTTGGTTGTTGTTTACCTTGTCAAAGTTACATGTTCTTTATTTTTAAATTTTCATTTTGTTTTTCTTTATTTTTATGTCACTTGTTGTTATTTTTCAGTAGTGTTTGGTTGTGGTTTACCTTGTCACAGTTACATTTTCTTGATTTTTCAAAGTTCATTTTGAATTTCTTTCCTTGAAATGCAAGAGTTGGATTATTTCAGTAGTGTTTGCTTATTTTTGACCTGTTAAAATTTAATTTTACAGTATTTTTAAATTGACATTTGAATTTATCTCATTTAAGTGCTATAGTTGGAATATTTCAATATTGTTTTGTCTTGGTATAACTTGTAAAAGTTAAATTTTAGTTAATGTTCAAAGTCTTTTTTAATTTCTTTAGATGAAATGCAAGAGTTTTACTATTTCAGTAGTGTGTGGTTGTGGTTTACCTTGTCACAGTTACATTTTCTTGATTTTTCAAAGTTCATTCTGAATTTCTTTCATTGAAATGCAAGAGTTGGAATATTTCAGTAGTGTTTGGTTGTGGTTTACCATGTCACAGTTACATTTTATTGATTTTTCAAAGTTCATTTTGAATTTATTTAGTTGAAATTAAAGAGTTGGAATATTTCAGTAGTGTATGGTTATGGTATACCTTGTCACAGTTACATTTTCATGATTTTTCAATGTTCCTTTTGAATTTCTTTCGTTGAAATGCAAGAGTTGGAATATTTCAGTAGTGTTTGGTTGTGGTTTACCTTGTCACAGTTACATTTTCTTGATTTTTCAAAGTTCATTTTGAATTTCTTTCGTTGAAATGCAAAAATTGGAATATTTCAGTAGTGTTTGATTTTGGTTTACCTTGTCACAGTTACATTTTCTTGATTTTTAAAAGTTCAATTTAATTTATTTACTTTAAATGCAAGAGTTTGAATATTTAAGTAGTGTTTGGTTTTTGTTTACCTTGTCACAGTTACATTTTCATGATTTTTCAAAGTTCATTTGGAATTTCTTTCGTTGAAAAGCAAGTGTTGGAATATTTCAGTAGTGTTTGGTTGTGGTTTACCTTGTCACAGTTAAATTTTCTTGATTTTTCAAAGTTCATTTTGAATTTCTTACATTGAAATGGAATAGTTGGAATATTTCAGTAGTGTTTGGTCGTGGTTTACCTTGTCACAGTTACATTTTCTTGATATTTCAAAGTTCATTTTGAATTTATGTCGTTTAAAAGCAAGAGTTGGAATATGTAACTAGAGTCAGTTTTTGTTTTAAATTGACACTGTAAAATTAAATAGATATAAAAAATTTCATTTTGAATTTATTTAGTTGAAATGAAATATTTGGAATATTTCAGTAGTGTTTGGTTGTGGTTTACCTTGTCAAAGTTACATTTTCTTGATTTCACAAAGTTCATTTTAAATTTCTTTCGTTGAAATGCAGGAGTTGGAATATTTCAGTAGTGTTTGGTTGTGGTTTACCTTTCGTTGAAATGCAAGAGTTGGAATATTTCAGTAGTGTTTGGTCGTGGTTTACCTTGTCACAGTTACATTTTCTTGATTTTTCAAAGTTCATTTTGAATTTCATTCGCTGAAATGAAAGAGTTGGAATATTTCAGCAGAGTTCGGTTGTGTTATTACTTGTCACTCTTACATTTCATTGATTTTTCATAGTTCATTTTGAATTTCTTTCGTTGAAAAGCAAGTGTTGGAATAGTTCAGTAGTGTTTGGTTGTTGTTTACCTTGTCACATTTAAATTATCATTATATTTAAAATTTAATTATTAATATATGACTTTTAGTTGAAAGATATGTAATATTTAAGTATTTTGTGTTTGTGGTTGACATTGCATAAGTTACACTCTCTAGATTTTTCAAAGTTCATTTTGAATTTCTTTACCTGAAATTCAAGAGTTGAAATATTTAAGTATTGTTTGCTTGTGGTTTACCTTGTCATAGTTACATTTTAATGATTTTACAAAGTTCATCTGTATTTCTTTCGTTGAAATTCAAGAGTTTGAATATTTCATTAGTGTTTGGTTTTGGTTTACCTTGTCACAGTTACATTCTCATGTTTTTTCAATTTTTATTTTTAATTTCTTTCGTTGACATTTAATAGTTGGACTATTTAACTAACGTTTTGTCACGGTTTACCTTGGCACAGTTACATTTTCTTGATTTTTCAAAGTTCATTTTGAATTTCTTTCGTTGAAATGCAATAGTTGGAATATTTCAGTAGTGTTTGGTCGTGGTTTACCTAGTCACAGTTACATTTTCGTGATTTCTCGAAGTTCATTTTGAATTTCTTTAGTTGAAATGCAAGAGTTTGACTACTTCAGTATTGTTTTGATGTGGTTTAACATGTCACAGTTACATTTTAATGATTTTTCAAAGATCATTTTGAATTTCTTTCGTTGAAAAGCAAGAGTTGGAATATTTCACTAGTGTTTGCTTATGGTTTACCTTGTCACAGTTACATTTTATTGTTTTCTCAAAGTTAATTTTAATTTATTTAGATTAAATTCAATATTTGCAACATTTCAGTAGTGTTTGGTTTTTGTTTACCTTGTAACAGCTACATTTTCTTTATTTTTCGATTATCGGTTTGAATTTATTTCTTTGAAATTAAAGAGTTGGAATATTTCAGTAGTGTTTGGTTATGGTTTACCTTATCACAGTTACATTTTCTTGATTTTTCAAATTCATGTTACATTTTCATGTTTTTTCAAAGCTCATTTTGAATTTCTTTCGTTGAAAAGCAAGAGTTGGAATATTTCACTATTTTTTGGTTATGTATTACATTTTCAATTTTAATTTTTATTTTTTTTAAATATCAAATTTGAATTTATTTCGTTGAAAAGCTATAGATTTATTATTTAAGTAGTGTTTGGTTATGGTTTACCTTGTCACAGTTACATTTTCTTGATTTTTCAAAGTTCATTTTGAATTTCTTTCGTTGAAATGCAAGAGTTAGAGTATTTCAGTCGTGTTTGGTTATGGTTTACCTTATCACAGTTGCATTTTCTTGATTTTTTCAAATTCATATTGAATTTCTATAGGTTAAGTTAGGTTAGGTTAGCCTACAGACGCTTCACATAGGTTAGCTTAGGTGAGGTGAGAGACTGGCAAAAAGTTAGGTGTATTATTAGGTTAGGTTAGATTAAGTTAGGTTCGGAGAAGTGCGGTGAGGCTAGGAGAGCCGACGACCGCCCGCGTCGTCCGGCTAACCATGCCAAACCGAACTTAGCCTAACCTAACTTAATCTAACCTAACCTAATCATACGCCTAACTTTTTGCCAGTCTCTCACCTCACCTAAGCTAACCTAAGTGAAGCGTCTGTAGGCTAACCTAACCTAACTTAACCTATAGAAATTAAAAATGAATTTTAAAAATCAGGAAAATGCAACTGTGATAAGGTAAACAACAACCAAGCACGACTGAATATTCTAACTCTTGCATTTCAACGAAAGAAATTCAAAATGAACTTTGAAAAATAAAGAAAATGTAACTTTGACAAGGTAAACCACAACCAGACACAACTGAAATATTCCAACTCTTGCATTTCAACGAAATAAATTCAAATTTAAATTTAAAAATAAATAAAATTTAACTGTTACAAGGTAAACCATAACCAAACAATAGTGAAATATTCCAACTCTTGCTTTTCAACGAAAGAAATTCAAAATGAGCTTTGAAAAATCATGAAAATGTAA